>NW_020693572.1:0-2437 GCF_002925995.2 Terrapene triunguis
GAGTTACAGCATTTAGCTTACGGTAGTCCACGCAAAAGCGTATTTCCCCATCTGGTTTGGGAACTAGAACCACTGGAGATGCCCATGCACTGGTAGAGGGGCGGATTATACCCATCTGTAGCATGTCCTGGATCTCCCTTTGTATAGCAGCTTGGGCATGAGGTGACTCCCGGTAGGGTGGGGTTCTAATTGGGTGAGCATTACCTGTGTCAATGGAGTGGTATGCCCGTTCGGTCCGTCCTGGAGTGGCTGAGAAAATCGGTGCAAAGCTTGTGCACAGCTCCTTGATCTGCTGTCGCTGCAGACGTCCCAGGGTCGTGGAGAGGTTCACCTCTTCCACGCCACCATTCCTTTTTCCTTCGTAGTAGACACCTGCCGGCCACTCCGCGTCATCTGTTTCCTGGGCTGTAAACTGGCAAACGTTTAATTCTCTGGAATAAAAGGGCTTAAGAGAATTAACATGGTATACCTTAGGCTTTATGATGGAGGTGGGGAAGGCTATGAGATAGTTTACAGCTCCTAGGCGCTCCTGGACCGTGAATGGTCCTTCCCACGACGCTTCCATTTTATGGGCCTGGAGCGCCTTTAAGACCATGACTTGGTCTCCTACTTTGAAGGACCGTTCTCTGGAATGTTTATCATACCAGGCCTTTTGCTCTTCCTGAGCATCCTTTAGGTTTTCTTTAGCAAGGGCTAAAGAGTGTCGGAGGGTGTTTTGTAGCTTGCTTACAAAGTCTAGAATGTTAGTTCCTGGAGAAGGCGTAAACCCCTCCCATTGCTGCTTCACCAACTGTAATGGCCCCTTAACCTCGCGGCCATACACAAGTTCAAATGGTGAAAACCCTAAACTGGGATGTGGAACAGCCCTGTAGGCAAAAAGCAACTGCTGCAACACTAGGTCCCAATCATTGGAGTGTTCATTTACGAATTTACGTATCATGGCCCCCAAAGTTCCGTTAAACCTCTCCACCAGACCATTGGTTTGATGGTGATGAGGGGTGGCAACCAAGTGATTCACCCCATGAGCTTCCCACAGGTTTTTCATGTTCCCTGCCAGGAAATTAGTTCCCGAATCTGTAAGGATGTCGGAGGGCCAACCTACCCTGGCAAAAATGTCTGCTAATGCCTGGCACACACTTTTAGTCTTGGTGTTGCTTAAGGGTACAGCTTCCGGCCATCGGGTAGCAAAATCCATGAAAGTCAGTACGTACTGCTTTCCTCTGGGTGTCTTCTTTGGGAAAGGACCCAGAATATCCACAGCTACTCGCTGAAATGGGACCTCAATTATGGGTAGTGGCTGGAGAGGGGCTTTAACCTGGTCTTGGGGCTTTCCCACTCGTTGGCACACCTCACAAGACCGGACATCATTAGCAACGTCCTTGCCCATTCCCTCCCAGTGGAAGGACTTCCCCAACCGGTCTTTGGTTCTGTTCACCCCAGAATGGCCACTGGGATGATCATGGGCTAAGCTCAAGAGCTTTACCCGATACTTAGTGGGAACTACCAAATGTCTTTGAGGATGCCAGTCTTCCTGGTGCCCACCAGAAAGAGTCTCCTTGTATAAAAGTCCTTTTTCTACAACAAACCAGGATCGGTTAGAAGAGCTGAGAGGCGGTGGGGTGCTCCGCGCCGCCGCCCAAGCTTTCTGAAGGCTGTCATCTGCTTCCTGCTCGGCCTGGAACTGTTCCCTTGATGCTGGAGACATCAGTTCCTCCTTGGACTGTGGACTGGGGCTTGGTCCCTCTGGAAGCGATGCAGGTGCTGGGGCTGTTTCCATTGACTGTGAACCGCTGTCCTCTGGTGCACTATGTGGTATTTCAGGCTCTGGCTGAGCCTCCTGGGTAGGGTTATCTGCTGCTTCCGCCAGTTCAGGCTCGCTGGTGCCCTCTGGCATTGGAGTTGTAGATGGGGTTGCAAGCGCTGGACTCAGTGCTGGCAATGGTTCTGGTGCTGATTGCGTTGCCAGTTCCGGTTCTGGGACTGGCTTTGGCTGGGTCTCTGGGATTGGATCCACTACGGCTGTTGCAGTCGTTGGCAGGGGATCCGGTTCCACCACCTGTGTTTGGGTCTCCGGTAACACAGACGGGGCCCTGGTGGACGGCTCAGGAACAGGGATGGGGGTGAAAGCTTGCTTAGCCTGGCTGCGGGTGACTATTCCCACCCTCTTGGCTAGCTTCACATGGTTGGCCAAGTCTTCCCCCAGCAGCATGGGGATGGGATAATTGTCATAGACTGCAAAAGTCCACATTCCTGCCCAGCCCTTGTACTGGACATGCAGCTGGGCTGTAGGCAAGGTTACAGACTGTGACACGAAGGGTTGAATTGTCACTGTAGCCTCTGGGTTGATGAGTTTGGGGTCCACTAGGGATTGGTGGATAGTTGACACTTGTGCCCCAGTATCCCTCCAAGCGATAACCTTCTTTCCGCCCACTCTCAA
>NW_020693573.1:0-4172 GCF_002925995.2 Terrapene triunguis
TGAATAATTGTCTGCTTAAAATAATTTGAATAAAAATGACCAAAAATTCATCATGTGAATTATTTCATAGAATCATAGAATATCAGGGTTGGAAGGGACCTCAGGAGGTCATCTAGTCCAACCCCCTGCTCAAAGCAGGAATAATTCCCAACTAAATCATCCCAGCCAGGGCTTTGGCAAGCCTGACCTTAAAAACCTCTAAGGAAGGAGATTCCACCGCCTCCCTAGGTAACCCATTCCAGTGCTTCACCACCCTCCTAGTATAAAAGTTTTTTCTAATATCCAACCTAAACCTCCCCCACTGCAACTTGAGACCATTACTACTTGTTCTGTCATCTGCTACCACTGAGAACAGTCTAGATCCATCCTCTTTGGAACCTCCTTTCAGGTAGTTGAAAGCAGCTATCAAATCCCTCCTCATTCTTCTCTTCTGCAGACTAAATAATCCCAGTTCCCTCAGCCTCTCCTTATAAGTCATGTGTTCCAGCCCCCTAATCATTTTTGTTGCCCTCCGCTGGACTCTTTCCAATTTTTCCACATCCTTCTTGTAGTGTGGGTCCCAAAACTGGACACAGTACTCCAGATGAGGCCTCACCAATGTTGAATAGAGGGGAATGATTACATCCCTCGATCTGCTGGCAATGCCCCTACTTATACAGCCCAAAATACCGTTAGCCTTCTTGACAAGAAGGGCATACTGTTGACTCATATCCAGCTTCTTATCCACTGTAACCCCTAGGTCCTTTTCTGCAGAACTGCTGCCTAGCCATTCAGTCCCTAATCTGTAGCAGTGCATGGGATTCTTCCGTCCTAAGTGCAGGACTCTGCACTTGTCCTTGTTGATCCTCACCAGATTTCTTTTGGCACAATCCTCTAATTTGTCTAGGTCCCTCTGTATCCTATCCCTACCCTCCAGCGTATCTACCACTCCTCCCAGTTTAGTGTCATCTGCAAACTTGCTGAGGGTGCAGTCCACGCCATCTTCCAGATCATTAATGAAGATATTGAACAAAACGGACCCCAGGACCGATCCTTCAGGCACTGCATTTGATACCGGCTGCCAGCTAGACATGGAGCCATTGATCACTACCCATTGAGCCCGACAATCTAGCCAGATTTCTATCCACCTTATAGTCCATTCATCCAGTCCATACTTCTTTAACTTGCCGGCAAGAATACTGTGGGAGACCATATCAAAAGCTTTGCGAAAGTCAAGGAATAACATGTCCACTGCTTTCCCCTCATCCACAGAGCCAGTTATCTCATCATATAAGGCAATTAGGTTTGTCAGGCATGACTTCCCCTTGGTGAATCCATGCTGACTGTTCCTGATCACTTTCTTCTCCTCTAAGTGCTTCAGAATTGATTCCTTGAGGAGCTACTCCATGATTTTTACAGGGGCTGAGGTGAGGCTGACTGGCCTGTAGTTCCCCGGATCCTCCTTCTTCCGTTTTTGAAAGATGGGCACTACATTAGCCTTTTTCCAGTCATCCGGGACCTCCTCAGATCGGCATGAGTTTTCACATCCACCAACTCCTTTAGCATCCTCAGATGCAAAGCATCTGGACCCATGGACTTGTGCTCATCCAGCTTTTCTAAATAGTCTTGAACCACTTCTTTCTCCACAAAGGGCTGGTCACCTCCTCCCCATACTGTGCTGCCCAGTCGTTGTCTGGGAGCTGACCTTGTTCGTGAAGACAAAGGCAAAGAAAGCATTGAGTACATTAGCTTTTTCCACATCCTCTGTCACTAGGTTGCCTCCCTCATTCAGTAAGGGGCCCACACTTTCCTTGACTTTCTTCTTGTTGCTAACATATCCAAAGAAACCCTTCTTGTTACTCTTAACATCTCTTGCTAGCTGCAACTCCAAGTGTGATTTGGCCTTCCTGATTTCACTCCTGCATGTCTGAGCAATATTTTTATACTCCTCCCTGGTCATTTGTCCAAGCTTCCACTTCTTGTAAGCTTCTTTTTTGTGTTTAAGATCAGCAAGGATTTCACTGTTAAGCCAAACTTGTCGCCTGCCATATTTACTATTCTTTCTACACATAGGGATGATTTGTTCCTGCAACCTCAAGAAGGATTTTTTAAAATACAGCCAGCTCTCCTGGACTCCTTTCCCCCTCATGTTATTCTCCCAGGAGATCCTGCCCATCAGTTCCCTGAGGGAGTCAAAGTCTGCTTTTCTGAAGTCCAGGGTCCGTATTCTGCTTTCTTCCTTGTGTCAGGATCCTGAACTCGACCATCTCATGGTCACTGCCTCCCAGGTTCCCATCCACTTTTGCTTCTCCTACTAATTCTTCCCGGTTTCTGAGCAGCAGGTCAAGAAGAGCTCTGCCCCTAGTTGGTTCCTTCAGCACTTGCACCAGGAAATTGTCCACTACACTTTCAAAAAACTTCCTGGATTGTCTGCGCACTGCTGTATTGCTCTCCCAGCAGATATCAGGGTGATTGAAGTCTCCCATGAGAACCAGGGCCTGTGATCTAGTAACTTCTGCTAGTTGCCGGAAGAAAGCCTCATCCACCTCATCCCCCTGGTCTGGTGGTCTATAGCAGACTCCCAGCATGACATCACCCTTGTTGTTCACACTTCTAAACTTAATCCAGAAACTCCCGGAGCTCTGAGCAGTCATACTGCTCTTACATACAATGCATCTCCCCCACCTTTTCTGCCCTGCCTGTCCTTCCTGAACAGTTTATATCCATCCTTGACAGTACTCCAGTCATGTGACTTATCCCACCAAGTCTCTGTTATTCCAATCACATCATAGTTCCTTGACTGTGCCAGGACTTCCAGTTCTCCCTGCTTGTTTCCCAGGCTTCTTGCATTTGTGTATAGGCACTTAAGATAACTTGCTGATCATCCCGCTTTCTCAGTCTGAGACAGGAGTCCTCCCCTCTTGCGCTCTCCTGCTCCTGCTTTCTCCCTGTATCCCATTTCCCCACTTACGTCAGGGCTCTGGCCCTCTGCTCTTATCTTAAATAGATATTAGGCCTAAATATGTCAAGAGGCAGATTTTAAAGGCCCAATCCTGTAGGACGCTGAACATCTCACGAGCATCCTCAGCTCCTATTGATGTCGAGTGGGCCTGGGAGGCACTTAGCAATTGCCAGGAAGGGGTCAGCAGCTTGTAGGGCTGGCCAGCCACTGGAGTAATTATGGTGTAATGCTGACAGACCCCAGTTGCTGGTAGGCAGGATCAAACCTGGGACCTCTGAAATTTAGTGTATGAGCCTCTACTGCATGAGCTAAAAGCCACATGCCTCTTAGCTAAGGCTGCAGCAGACTCATCAATCTCTAGATGGTCTAGGTGCCACCAGAGGGGGACAGGGCGCCACACAAGCAGGCCTGGGTTACAGTAGCGTGAGCCTAAAAAGACGCGGCAGCCAAACTGTTCAAAGTAGCTCAGTTCCCACATGTATGGCCAGAGGACTCAGCACCCTGAGGTCACATTGGGTGCTGAGTCCTTGAAAATCTGGCTCAGAGCCCTTGTGAAAATCTGGCTCAGAGCCCTTGTGAAAATCTGGCTCAGAGCTCTTGTGAAAATCTGGCTCTGAGCCCTTGTGAAAATCTGGCCCCCAATCCTGCAATCTGGATTTTATTGGCTCTGACCTTTAAAATGACATTTACAGGCCTTTGTTTCTAATCCATCCAAATGGCTCAATAAAGTTCTAAAAAGAACCCCAAGTGACTGAGCTAGCAAGGTTTTAAAGTTAGCCTTGCTGCTGGGCCCCTTTGCCGTGGCAGTTGCACTGTGTAGTGCTGCTCGATGCATGACAGACTTTTTTTAGGTTCTCAGCTGTTTAAAGTGGGCTCAGCCCACCCGCTGATGCTCCTGGGATCACACTGTTCTGGACCTCCCGAGACACCATGAAGGGCCCTGGATTTCAGAAAGTGCTGAGCCCCACCCCCTGGAAATCAGCCCCTTTGAAAGTGTCTCCAGTTGGGAGTTTTGGCCAGAGAGTCTTTATTAGTAGCATTCCTTTCCCAGTGGCAATTAAGGACCCCAGCCAAGATCAGAGCTGTGTTGTGTTGAGCACTGTGCAAACACAGAGCAAGAGCCAGTCCCTGAAGAGGTAGCAATTTAAATAGCCAAGACAGGGTTAGGGGCTGACACCTCCTAGTAATTTCTTTGTTCCCCAAGGCCAAAGGGCTGGGAGGACCAGGGGAA
>NW_020693573.1:4182-11569 GCF_002925995.2 Terrapene triunguis
TGGTTACAGACAACAAAAAAATATTCAATTTGGCTGGTTTCTGGTTTTGGCAACAATTGAAATTTCCTGTGAAATAATAAACCATACAACCTGCTCTCTCTCTATGTTAAAATGATGGCTATTTAACAGAATGAGTAGTACATATGTATGCAAATAACAGCTCAAAGTGGTAGTATTTGGAAGTCAACATTGGCAAGTAATGGATTCACACATAATGCAGAATTTGGAGACAA
Organism: Terrapene triunguis; assembly: GCF_002925995.2. Classification (NCBI taxonomy): domain Eukaryota; kingdom Metazoa; phylum Chordata; order Testudines; family Emydidae; genus Terrapene; species Terrapene triunguis. The sequence continues at coordinate 4,416 of NW_020693573.1, forward strand.
ACCTCATGCTCAGAGACTGATTAAAAACACAGGTCCTGTTCCAACCAGGGCCGGCTCCAGGGTTTTTGCCACCCCAAGCAGCCAAAAAAAAAAAAAAAAAGCCGCGATCGCGATCTGCGGCGGCAGGTCCTTCGCTCCGAGCGGGAGTGAGGGACCGTCCGCCGAATTGCCGCCGAATAGCTGGATGTGCCGCCCCTCTCCGGAGTGGCCGCCCCAAGCACCTGCTTGCCAAGTTGGTGCCTGGAGCCGGCCCTGGTTCCAACAAAGGACTTTACATGACAATCATTTCTCTTTTTAGGTCTATCTAAATGCAGAGATACAAGGTAGGCAATGCTCATTTGGGCTATTGTTCCACCAACCAAACCTTTGTGTCAAAGTTCAGAATGCAAGTACAGAAAAGCTAGTAAAATCTCCTTCAAGATGATGCCACCTTCCAAGACACCTCCCATGCCCACCTGGTCTCCCCAGCCACACTGGATACAGGTCCTGCACTCTCTAATCCTACATGAATGGCCAGAAAGTCTATCCCCATCCCCATAGCAGCTGGAGACCTTTTTCTACCTTTCTGCACCATTCATGTATGAGTATGATGCTTCTAATCTACCAATAAGGGACAGATGTCATTTTGTCCACCCTGACCTGAAATGTCCTAGTAGGCTTGGAAGGGATTGTGCTGTCCTGTGTCAGAGACACAATTTTAACACACATGACAGGGAACAACTAAGAAAGCTGCAAGTAGAAAATAGGTGTGTGTGTCTCCATGGACCAGTCATACACACAGGAATCCATGGGAAGCATTCATCACTCTCCAGAAACCTGATGGACATTTTTTTTTATTTGAAACTTTTTTTCCCCCAATCAAAAAGGGGGCCTTTTAAAATAAAAACTGAAACCTTTCACAAAAATCTTGGGGGTAAAATTTTCACTAGAAGCCTATGTTCCATTTTCAAAAGCCATTTAGGCTCTTCAGCCCAGATCTTCATAGGTCTTTAGAAGCCTAATTCCCACTTATTTCAATAGGTGTTAGGCACATATGAGCTTTTGAAAATCCCTCTAGGCACCTATCTGCATCATTAAGCATTTTAATACCTTCGAAAATATGGCTCTCAGATACTTTAGAAATTTTTACTGTTTGTGTGTATGTGTGTGGGGGGGGAAGGTGCTCAGTTGCTATTTAATGTTATTTATATTCATTAAATTGGAACATTTTTATCATGTTTAAAATTTGAATTTTGGGTCTCCCCCTTTAACCTCCTTCTTTCCACTGAATACAATTGAGTGAATGAAATCTAGGGTTTTTTTCCCCTTATCTTCTCCCCACTCTCCATCCCCCACTTTTTCAATTGTAGGTGTTTTAGGGGGTGGGTTGGTTGTTTTGTTTTGTTTTGGGGGGGGGTTGTCCTTTATTGTTTTATTTTTCTACATTGTAACTTTTCAAAACGTCCTTAACTTTGGAAAAGTTACCAAAAGAAATGGGTTCAAAAGTTGGAAATTATTTAAAAAATTACAGAGTTGCAAAAAGAAAAAAGAAAAATGGGTGTGAACCCTGGGCTTCATTTACTTTATTGCCCTCAGTGGGCAAACAGGAACAAAACGGGGGGAGGGGGGGGAGAGAACAAATCAGAAAAAAATACATTTCAAAATTTGGGGGGGGGGGGGGGGAATATGTCATAAGAAATTCTGAATAAATGAAAAACTGGTCTGCTTCAAACCCTGAAACATGGAAACTTTATCAAATGTCCATTTTTTCCCCACACAATTATTCTTTTTTTGACCCACTCTAAACTTACACACTGAGCTGCACTTCTTCCAGGGACAGGTTGACATTGGCTTGCCTCAGACAATCAGCTCTCCAATATTCCTCTTGTCTACTTCTAAAGACAAGAAATCAATGCATACCAGCTCTAGAGGTTTGTTGCTGGTGATGTTCTTCAGATATGCAGCCCTCGTGGGCAGAGTTTTCCTTTGAACACATCGAGTGCAGGTCTCACATTTCCTGTGAACATCTTCAGCCATCCAAGGCCAATAGAACCTACTACGAATAAGTTCGAGGGTCCTCTCCATCCCTAAATGTCCAAAGTCATCATGCAGGGCCCTCATGGCCAGGGCTCTGTACTCTTTTGGCAGCACTAACTGGGCTCGTTGCTTTTGTAAAGAGTCTGTGGTCACTCGGTGTAGCACTCCCTGAATCAGTTTTAGTTTGGTCCATTCTCTCAATAGTAGTTTACCCTCCGGGTTAGGTGGGACAACCGCAGCTGGGCTTCGTCCCTCCCTTTTGGCAAGTAGTGTATCACGAATGTCAATATCTTGCAGCTGGGCTTCCTGCCAGTCAGACGCATTGAGCATGGGCAAAGGAGATTGGTCCAATGCAATATAGTTCACTGAAGCAGAAGGCACGCATTTGGGGGCAGGTCCAAAGCTTCTGCAGCACATCCATGAAGGCTCTCATGGGCCTCTGGCTCTCAGCGACTCACACTGCAAATAGCTCTCACTCCCTCTGTGGGTATCACAGCAACTCCTTGTGCCTGTGGACGCCTGGACAATGCATCTGCATCTACATTGCTTCTCCCTGATCGGTACTGAATGCTGAAGTCATAGCTAGCCAAAGCGGCGACCCATCTTTGCCCTGTAGCATCCAGCTTAGCACTTGTTAACACATAGGTCAGTGGGTTGTTGTCTGTCCACACCTGGAACTGAGCACCATATGAGTAGTCTCAAAATTTCTCAGTGATGGCCCATTTCAAGGCCAAGAACTCCAGCTTGTGGGTGGGATAGCGAGTTTCACTATCAGACAGTCCTCGGCTGGCAAAGGCTACAGGTTTACGTTTTCCTTCCACTTCCTGGTACAGTACTGCTCCCAGACCCTCCAAACTGGCATCAGTATGCAGGATAAATGGCTTGCTTGGGTCAGCAAAGACTAGGACCGGAGCATGAGTTAGGCAAGTAATGATTTCTCGAAAAGCCCTTTCACATCTCTCATCCCACCGTGGCCCAAATGGTTCGAAGGGGCCATAGTGTCTCTGCACAGGAGGCTTTGGGGACCTCCCCTTATTCTTGGTCTTAGATTTGTTCTTGCTGGACTGGTATCCCCTGGTAAGATCATTCAGAGGTTTTACAATCGTAGCATAGTTTTTCACAAATCTGCGGTAGTAGCCACTAAACCCAAGAAAGGTCTTGAGTTCTCTGTAGTTACTTGGACATGGCCATGTAGTGAATGCTTCTATATTATCGGGATCAGTACTCACACCCTCTTGGGACACGATGTGACCCACATACTTCACTGAGGTCCTGCAGAACTGGCATTTGTCAATTGAAAGCTTCAAACCATAATCCTCTAACCTATCAAGCACTTTAAGAAGTCTTTCTTCATGCTCCTCCAAGGTTCTTCCAAACACAATCAGGTCATCCAAATAAACTAACACTTGCAGTAAATTCATGTCTCCACAACTTTCTCCATAAGACGTTGAAATGTGGCAGGTGCTCCAGAAATCCCTTGGGGCATGCGTTCGAACTGATAAAACCCTAATGGGCAGATGAAGGCTGTCTTCTCCTTATCTTCTTCACCCAGAGGGATCTGGTAGTATCCACTCCGAAGATCCAAAACAGAGAACCACTGGCTTCCCAGCAAACAGTCTAAGGCATCTTGGACTCGGGGCATTGTGTACTGGTCAACCACAGTACGGCGGTTTAGGGTGCGGTAGTCAATACACATCCGGATTTTCCCATTCTTTTTATGGACCACCACAATGGGTGAGGCGTATGGGCTGCGGGACTCTGTAATGATGCCATTCGCAGCCAGCTCCTGAAGATGTTGTCGCACATCTTCCATCTCGGAGAGGGCAATCCTCCTAGATCTCTCCCTGAAAGGTCGAGAGTCATGTAGTCTGATGTTGTGCTCTACTCCTTTTGCACATCCCACATCCCACACATGCAATGAGAACACCTTGGATCTTTCACGAAGTTTCCTCCTCAGGCGATCTTTCCACTCCTCGGACAACGGTGAATCTCCAAAGTCAAACTTTGCTGGGTCTATTGTCGGAACTTGAGTCTCACACTGGGGTTTTACAATTGATTCAGGCTCGAAAAGGTCTGCTATCTTTTGTCCTTGCTTCACAACAACAGCTCGACTTGTTTCATTAGCAATCAGTATAGTCACCTTTTCCTGGGCTTCAGCAGGTAGGGTTATGACTCCACTGGGGACCAGCACTCCTTCCGGGAGCTCTCCTTCAACCGGATGCTCTACCATTGCTAATGCCCCTTTACTGCCTTTCAGCCATGTACTCATGACAAGCACTTCTTGCTCCGTCCTTGCAGGCACTACTAAGGGGGTTGTGCCCATGTACTTCAGTGCCCCAATCGGTAGCTCAGATGTCTCCTTTTTAGCACCCTCAATCTTCCTATAGGCTTCAGCACAAAGCGTATGGATCATCAGGGTATTCAGGTACTGGTCCCCAGCCCGTCGTCTGCAGTAATCCGCGAGCACCTTGAAGAGACTGGAGTTGGTCCCTATCAGCACAGACACATCAGAGGTCCCTTTAGGGTCAGGGCATATTAATGCAGCTGTGTCCACCTCTTCTCTTTCCCCAGCAACCTCCTCTGGGAATTCCAGGTGCACTATGACATACCCTTGGTAAGGGTATTCATCCATACTGAGGCCACACAGACCAATGCCAGTCAGTGGCTGTATAGGCAGGTGCCTAAGCATCTGTTGGTAGAATGACTGAAATATAATAGTCACTTGAGACCCAGTGTCAAGCACGGCTTTACACTCCGCCCCTTCAGTCCTCACCGTGACCTCTGCTCGAGGCCCTATCAGTCCTGCGGGGATCTCAGCTGGACGGTCTTTTCTGGGGGAATCTTCAAATCCTGCAGGCCTGGGTGGTCCCCGTCCCCGGACTCTCTGGCAGCTACCGGATCTCTCCCAACTGATCCTCAGCTTTCCATACACTAAGGAGGGGTTTTCTTCATTATGGCACTTGGCAGCACTGTGTCCATCCTGACCACATCGGTAGCAGAAGAATTGTCCTTTCCCCCTTTGCCCAGCTGGGATGGTGGCTCTAAATGCTGACTTCTCCATCGCCACAGTCAGAGGCTCCTTATTCCTGGAAGTCTTAGCTCGGTCAATGGTGCTTTGCAGTTCAGCTATCCGTTCTGTCAGGACCTGCATTTGTTGGGCAAGTTCCTCTGTGGTGCTCACCATCAGTACACTGGCCGTTTGTAGTGGTGTTGTGCCGGCTGGCTCCAATGTTTGGGCTTCCCAAAACTCGCTGGCAGCCTGCCTTTCTTCCTCTTCTCTGACCTCCTTTATCAGCTGGGAATAACTTGGGGGATGTTCCCGTCGTTCTCTTAGCCGAAGATGGAGTAGAATCGGGTTCTGATACTGAGCTCCTCTTACAATTTGAGCCAGTCTGGTCCGATCCATCTGTTCAGCAGTCACTGCTCCCCTCATGACAGCTCTCTGAAGCAGTCTCTCCAGCCTCTGTATATAGGCTGAAATCTTCTCGCCATTTTGCTGTCGGGAATTAAGGAACTTACAGTAACTGTCTTCAGGGCCCTCTACACTCCCAAAGGTATGATCAAGAGCCTCTAGGCAGTCCTTCACACTGACCCCAGGGTCAATGAGCTTCAGGGTATGAATCACATCTAATGCTGGGCCACTAAGGCTCTCTATTAGACATCTTCGCTTTTCTGCATCAGGTACGGCCCACTCCTGCAGCATTTCAGTGGTATGCTCCAACCAGGGTTCGAACTCCTCTGCCCCAGCAAATAACCTTAACTCACGACAAGAGTTTGACATAGCATGGGACAGCACAACCTTTTCCAATATTTGCCCCAGTGCTTTTGCCCAATCATTGGCTGAGGCTGCGGGGCCGGGGCCCAACAAACCTGACATATTAGCCGTTATACAAACAGTAATTTCCTCAAAATATAAACACAATTGTTTCCCAATGCAGTGGAACACTCAACAGGTGCTTGCGAGGGGTACTGACCCAGGGAATCCCAGACGAGCCCCCAAAAATGTAACCCTTCTGCCCATCTAAGTTGGCAGCAACAAGGGCCGGGTTCTGTATCTAGGGGTTCCGTTTCAATAACGCAATGCAAAACCGGCTCAAGCCCCCACCCAGTGACCTGGGACAATTACATACCACCCCCTGGGCGCCTCTAAGAGGCAATACTTCCCTCTCGCAAGCACGGAGTCGGAGTGTAGCAGAAAATGTTTAATAACATGAGGTAAACGACATCAGCATTAAATTGGAAAAACACCACAAACAGGATTCATAACACAAACCATGAGCAAAAGACCCACCCCAGCAAATTGGGCTGTGTCCTTTCCCTTTGGTTCTTGAATCCAGCAACCCAAAAATAACCCAGAGTCCCCAAAGTCCAACACCCCCAAAGTCTCTTGGGTCTAGCAACCACCCAAAGTCCCAAAAGTCCAACAACCCCCAAAGTCTCTGTCCCTGGTCAGTGCAGCCCCAGAGTAAAAGGGGGGGCACGCAGGGTGTTAAGGGGCACGTTATGTGATCCGAGGCTGGCCGGCCGTCTCTCCGTGGGGTTCCGCCGCAGCCTTCACCACGAGCCAGTCCACTTCCTGCCATCCTACGAACTGCTCTGCTGTACAAGCTGCTCCGCTCCGCTCCGCCCGTCCCTGCAAATGGCTCTGCTCACCGACCTGTGAGCCTCTCCAGCCGTCCTCACAAATGGCTCCGCTCACCGTTCCTTGGGCCGCTCCAACTGTCCCCGCAAGGTTCCGCGCCGCTCACTGCTCCTCCAGCCATCCCCGCAAACTGCTCCGCCAGCCACTTAGCAATATAGCTTCAGGCTCCCCCACTAGTTAACACAGCACTCAGTGATCTCAGCTCTTAGTAACTTTAGCTCTTTTGTGATTTCAGCTCATAGTAGGGGAGCCCTAATGCTGGTGCACCATTGGGCAAAAGTGAATTCAGCTCAGCAGCCTGTAACTAGACTCTTAATGGAATCAAAGTTAGTTCTGACATTCAACAGTGGAGAGAGGAGATGGTGCAATTGGTGTTTTGAGCCCTCAAAGGGGGTCCATACTATCAGATACAAATACCTGCCCCCATCCTCTCTCAATTCACTGGGTTTTGTAACCCATGCCCCTTGTCAAGCAAGTGCTACTTAGGTAATGGTGA
>NW_020693574.1:0-23895 GCF_002925995.2 Terrapene triunguis
CGATATGGGGTGTGAAGGGCACTGAATTACTAACACTGTTCAGCAGATGGCGTTAGACTTTAATTCATGATCTCCTGTAAAAAGGTTTTTTTTCCCCCAAGAAAAAGTGTTTTTCAAAGGAGCAAGGCTAGAGATAAAAGATTCATTTTGTCTGTGTCCCATCCAGATAGTCTGTTCTGTGTGCCATGTCAAAGCGAGTGTCCTATTTTTTGAATGTTAAAAGATGGTATTCCTACTCACAGTGCAGCTCTCCATTCACTGCAGCATGAGGTCTCAGCTACCTCACTCCCTCCCCCTCTTTCCTGTTGGTAGTGGCCAAGGGAATGCTGGGAAATGTAGTTCTTTCCCTGCTCCAGGGCTGGCTCTATAGGCAGGGAGCTAACCAAGGAACTACAGCTCCCAGGGCCCCTTGTTGGTTCTCAGCTCCCATGCTGGATCCCTGCCGCCCCTGCAAATGGGCTGTCCCAAGCACATGCTTGCTTTGCTGGTGCCTAGAGCCGCCCCTACTGCCATTGAATATGCACAGAACTGCAGCGATTTCTGCAGTATTAAAGCTATGGTCAAGTTGTGCACTGGAAGATAATGGGGCTGACTTGGCTGGGTCTCAATGAATGGAAAATTTAGTCTAAGGGAAATGCCTGTCATGCTGGAATCACCGATCTTATGTACCCTGCTCTGAGAACAAAAATTAAGACTTTTTTCTTCGTGCAGCATTTCAGAACTATGTCTTGAAATGTAGACACAACAGGGGTTCCTACTAACCTGGGAGATGACCTGGCTTCTCTGAAAACACTGGGACCTGCAGTAGTTGGGACAGTTGCTGTAAACCACAAGGCAAAATTGCACAAGTTAGACATGGCATCATTGCCAGGAATATTCGTTGCTCTCCATTTGATATACTAATGGCTTTTTAATCCTATTTATTTAGTAAGAAAATAAAGCTCTGATGTGGAGTGGGGGTGGAAGAAGGTGAACCTGTGAATGAGTGTGGTTGAGAGAAGCCATTGCCTGTTTCCATAATCAGAAAAGCAACATATGTGCTCTCAGGGAGAGTGTCTGCGCTGTGCCTCTTGGAGGCACAGAAGAAATGGGATAGACCTTGGGTACAGGAGACTAAAGAATTCTGCTTGTTTGGGGTTAAAATTCACTTAACTCTTAAACACAGGGGTAATATCATGTAGTTATCATTATAATATAACTAAAGAGTAGCAGAATTGTTAATTAATACACCCTCAGTGGGGCGGGGGCTGTCACCAAATGGAACTTCACTCGCTAAGTGGGGATAGTGATGCCAAATCCAAGGAAAAGGCAGAAGGACTGGGGACATGTGTTTCTCCCTGATGGTGGGGAGCCTGTTTAAAGAGGCCTAGATACCATTTGACCCTCCATTTGGCAAAGCTGATCAGACTCAATTTAGAGATTAGAGACCTTATTTTTGTTTGGGGAGATAGATTAACTATGCGAGTGGGAGCTCTCGATCTCTCTCTCGTCGGTGTAGAGCGTCTTCATTAAACCACTACAGCAGTGCAGCTGCATTGGAGCAGCTGCGCCGATGCAGTGTTTTACGTGTAGACCTGCCCTGAGCTGTTGCCCTAGAGGCAACATCCATACTGTTATTTGTAGCACTCTAGCTTGAGCCCAGTGAGCATGAGTTTGTCTACCCTGGCTGGGACTCTTGCTGCCAGATGTAGCATAGACGTAACTTGGATGTCTTCAGAGAGAAGTGTTTCGAGAAGACAAGACTAATGGCCGGTCTACACTAGAAAATTAGATCGACCCAGTTACATCGCTCAGGGGTGTGAAAAGTCCCCTCTCCCGAGTGATGTAGTTACGCCGACCCAGGTCACTGTATAGATAATGCTAGGTCATTGGAAGTATTTTTCTATCGACCTTGCTACTGCCTCTGGGGAGAGGGGGGGATATACCACAGCAACAGGAGAACTCCCATTGCTATAGTAAATGTCTACACTGACGTGCTACAGAGGTGCAGCTGCAGCTGTGCTGCTGTAGCATTTGAAGTATAGACATAGCCTAAGAGCATGTTTGCATTGATCTTTCTTTTCTCAGTGTTTCTACAGGGATGAAGCTCCACTAGTGCAGTTTTGTAACTCCAGGGGTCTGAACAACTGTAGCACTGGGGTACCTAAACTGGTACAAATATCTCCACATGGAGCTGGTCAGGAAACTGATTTTTTTCCCTGGAAAAAATTCTAATTAGAAATGTTTAGTTTTCTGTGAAAAATTTCTAAATGAACTAAAACAACGAGGAGTTCTTGTGGCACCTTAGAGACTAACACATTTATTTGGGCATAAGCTTTTGTGGGCTAGAACCCACTTCATCAGATGCATGGAGTGAAAAATACAGTAAGCAGAACACATATTACAGCACATGAAAAGATGGGAGTTGCCTTACCAAGTGTGTGTGGGGGGTCAGTGCTAATGAGGCCAATTCAATTAACTGACTCCTCATTGTTTTTGCCGATACAGACTAACAAGGCTACCACTCTGAAACCTGTCATTAAATGAACTAGTTCTGTTTCAAAACAGCATTTCAATGTGATGAAATTTCATTTCATTTGGGGTTTTGGAAACAGAAAAATTTGTTTTGCATTTTCATTTTTTGGATTTTTTTTTGTCTTTCCTCTCTCTTTTTACAAATAGCTATCTTTTTTCCAATGGGAACCAATGCGGGGAGGAGGTTGAGAAAGTGAGGGGAAATTCTGCATATTTATACTATTAGACAACTTTTTAAAAAAGGTAAAAAAGCAATTCCCCCCACATACACATATTTTCAGAAGATAGTAAATATTGGTCTGAAGAGGCTTGTTCAAAACATTAACGCCAGCAGCAAAGGCACTTAGTTCTGTCCAGAGAAGTTCATGTTGAAGCTGTAAAATTTCAACAAAAGAAAAAGATGCCATTCTGATGACAAAGTGAGTATTCACCCACGAAAGCTTATGCTCCAATAGTCTGTTAGTCTATAAGGTGCCACAGGACTCTTTGTTGCTTTGTTCTTTTGACCCGCTCTAAATCTGGTCTGAAATTTTTTGAAATTAAAAGTTGTTGAAACCAACACTTCAGACCCTGATGAAAAATGATAAGTTTCTAATTTCAATGAATAAAAAGGGATGCAAATTTCATGAAAATGTTCACAATTTCCTACCCCTTTTGTTCTCAAGCTGCTCTGATATTTAATTTGCTGTGGTTCTATTTTGTGTTGTGTCACATCTGGATTTATTTTTTGTCATTGTCATTTTAACTTTGCAAAATGATAATAGGAACGACATCAAAATCAAAGACAGAGAACCTGCCTTCCATACTAGAGAATAACAGGTGAGATAAGGGGAGATCCATGTTAAGAAGTTTGGTATTTACCTGTCAAGCCAGGTAGGCAGCCAGTTCAAATATGTCTGACCATCCTCATTAAAACACTCTAGCGGAATATTGCAATGGGCAAAATTAATTCCCATTTCTGGATTTAATCACCAATATCTATCTGTCTATTGTACTTTTGTAGTCCGCATTATTGAAGCATCTTAGCGCTTCAAAATCTTTAAGTATTTAATGACTCAAAACCCCTGTGGAGCAGGTCAGTGCTATTATCATCATTTTACAGAAGGGAAATGAAGGCCAAAAGAAACTACACAGCAAGCAGGATCCTGCAGCAGAGAGTATTTGAGCCTGTGTAGGTATTCGGGCTTAGGCTGGAGCTTGGGCTCTGAAGACTTGGGCAGGGGGCGGAAGGGTAGGCTTCAGAGGAACACCCCGAGCCCAAATATCGACACAGCTATTTTTAATGCCATAGCATGAGTCCTGCAAGGCCAAGTCTGGAGACCTGAATTCTAAGACTCCCTGCTGTGAGATCCTGCTTACTGTATAGACGTACTCTAAGTGACTTATCCTAGATGTGACAATCACCATTCAGTGAGACGGAAATTCCTCCTGTGCCTTTTCATCTGAAATCAAACGTCACATCTTCCTATTTTTATGGATATCAACAAGCAATTTGAGAGTCTCTTTTCTTTATGCAGAAGGCATCCCTCATGGTTCTGCTGATAGTCTAGGCAAAATCTCTGGGAATCTGGGAGATGTCCCCTTGCTTCTAAAACCATTGGACCCTGCTTCAAGGAAAGCCTGAAGCACTGTTCATTTGGGTTGTACACAACCATGTGTGCTGTAGAAATCCAAAAAAGAAGAGCATCTATCATTGTTAAAAGACTATCTTCCCTTTTAATAAAGCAAGCTGTGAAATCACACTGCTGAAAGGATTATGTGTGTTCCGGTGGGTTAAGGGTCCGTTTCTATCAGTTTTCTCCATCAAATTCCACTTTTTCCTTTTTAAAATTGGAAGTAAATAACATACTAAATCCCAAGGGAATGTTAATCTGCACACCGGTATTTAGGTCACCAACCTCTGTACGTCTGCTTATGCATCAACGAGCTCATATTGATATATTCGTTACCTATTTCTTACACATGTAACAAATCCTTCTGGCTTGTGTTATTCTCTGAGGAGCTGGGTGCAGACACAACATTACTGTATGGAATGTTACCCAACTTCAGCACAAATATTTCATACATCTTCATTATCCTTCCACACCCACTTTCACTTCAACCTTTCTTTCCACCCACAGTCGTTACACCCTACTCCTCAAGATACAACTTACTGCATCGCCTACCCCCCTGAATCCCACACTCTCCTATCCACTTTTTCTACATATGCCCCCACATGAATATAGATACACGCTTGTGAACACCCATCCCCCCTCTCCATACCCACTCTACACAACCATATTGCACATTTAACCCTTCTACATGTCACACCCACTCGTTCTGAGAACCCATGCCATCCCCCCCAGGAGCATCCAACCTATATGAGGGCAGGAAGAGAACAGTCGTGGTCTTTAGCATTTATAGCCAAGCCTAGGGAAGGATGGGGTTTCTATGTGTTCAGTGGAAGACCCATCTCTCCTAGTGAAACATCCCTGGCCCATCCCCCTCCACCCTTATCTCTGTCTTTGGTTTCTTGAGCAACAAACTGGAACAGCACGGGTCCTTATGAAACAGGCTCTCTCCAGGGTCTGGTCTCTCAGTTCAAGGCTCACTGATGAGGCAGGGGCTCAAAGGGGTCAATTGCCCAGGGGCCCAGTGATTTAAAAGGGCCAGGCAGATGGTCTAGATACTTTTTTTTTTCAATATAAATTAAGATTTTGTTTAAAAGAAATCCGGTTTCCTGCTGCTGCTGCTCCGTACAGAGCACCGTCCCTCATTGTGCCAGTAACAGTTTGCCAGAGTGCAGCTGCACCCTGCTGGTCTGGGAGTCTGGCAGAGCGTCAGCAACAGCAGCCTGGGAACCGCGGAGCTTGCTTCCGCCTCTGGCTGCTCCGGAGCCGCTGTGCCTGTCGTGCTGGCTCCCCGGCTGCGGGGCTGAGGACAGGGAGACTATAAAGAGGAACAAGCTCCCTCTGCACTACCAGATTTCCTCCCTCCGGCGCTGCAGCTCCTCGCCAAACACAAGCCAGCAAGAATCGAGCCTCTCTAAGTTTGCCGAGAGGCAGCCGGGGCTAGCCCCCCTGCTTTGCTGCCACTAGCACTGGCTGATGAGCTGGTATAACGAGTGCAGGATGAGGGGCCACCTTCACCGCTCAGCCAGAGAACGAGGCGTGAGTTTTCCCTTTGCCTTCGCACCTGGCCACCTCCTCGGAGATCTCCTGGTAGATGTGGTGCACCATGCCTACTGTCTCCTCATTGCTCTGTGTGTTAATGTCCCATAGCACCAGCAGCACAAGTACTGTATATTTTAACTTTGTTGGTCATATTCAGTTACATCTTGTATATCAATTTTTTCCCCTTGATTTTAGATTACACATGAATCACGATTAGGTGTTTAATTAGCCTACTTGATACTTTAGGTGTTTTCTTACATTGTGCTTCTTTAAATGTTTTATATATTATTTAATTTCATTCCATAACGTATTTATTTAATTTAAATATAATTCAAAATAACAAATGCTACATCTTATATTTAGGCTCAAAATTTGTTTAATATCAGTGGTGTAACTGGAAAAAAAATAGTTACCCGTATATACTTGTTCATTAGCCTGTTCGTTTATAAGCCGACCCCCCAAGATGGTTAGGAAAAATAGCATGACCCTTTCATAAGCCGACCCTATATTTCAGGGGTTGGCAAACTTTGACTCCTGGCCCGTTAGGGTAAGCCGCTGGCGGGTTGGGACATTTTGTTTACCTGGAGCATTCACAGGCACGGAGCCCCTCAACTCCCAGTGCGCCACTTCCCGCAGCTCCCATTGGCTGGGAATGGCAAACTGCGGACACTGGGAGCTGAGGGGCTCTGTGCCTGCCAACGCTCCAGGTAAACAAAACGACAATGTATTAGATATTCAATTCAATGATTCCATAGAGTTTAAAATCATCACATTTTGGTGTAGACCCGTTTATAAGCCAACCCCCGCTCTTTGATGCATCACTTTTTTACCAAAAATATTCGGCTTATGAACGAGTATATACGGTAACTGGATCAAGCAATGCCACAACTTATGCATAGTGGGTTCTAATATGTTATCAAGAGGATAAAAAGTAGTGTTGTAAACCTCAGACATCCCTTTCTAGGGGAGCCATTCACTGTTCAGCCCTGGGGCCCAGAATTGCTGTCGGCAGCAGGCCTGTTGGCAACAGACCTGCCCAGTTCTAACGCCTCACTCTTATTTCCCTTGTCAGACAATCACATGCCTCTGCCTTCAAAGCCCCAGCTCCCCACTTTATCCCCACACTAAGGGGTCAGCTCAGCCTGATTTCCTCCAGATCTCCAGCACCCTCCTCCCCACTCCTCCCACATTCCTAGCTCCTTCAGGCAGCAGCTCCCTGTTCCAACCCCCAGGAGGACCCTGTTTATTGCCTGAGGTCAGGGCCTGTAGCATCCTCAATCCCCCAAGATGATGGCTACCAGGGGATCCCAATCCCTTGTCCCTTACATGTGACTCTGTCCTCATCTTACCCACCTGTCTCCATCCCTCCATGTCCCTGTGACCCTTCCTCCCATCCCTGAACACCAAACTCTTAGGCTTCATTCCCCTCTTACCTTAATCTTTTAGCAGAAGCATCAATAGCCTCCTTCTCCCCCTTAGCCCCTGGATGACCTCCATCTGCAGTCTCTGGGGCCCCCAATGCACAGAGCAGCAGGATCAGTAGGGGAAAGTGATTCAGAGTCCCCACCTTCTGGGAAGGCCCAGACCTGCAGGCTACTGACTTCCACTATCTCCAGCCCTACTAGCCATGGAGTTCTTCCACCCCCTTGTTTGGTGCAATGGGGGATTGGCTCTCTAAGGCAGTATGAAAGGCTGTTACCCAGTTCCATATGTCTGGAATAATCAAAACAACCTACTGGGTGAGTAGAAGATGGTCTTGAGGAATAGTTAGTGCCTGGGAGGACAAAGATACAGGGAAAATCCAGGCTATTTCTCCTTGAGGGGCCTGGGCCCATAAGCATTGTACAGTGGTGGTGGTGGGTTGTGAGTTTACCTCTAGACCCGAGGAAGAGCTGTATGATGCTTCCAACAGAAGTTAGTCCAAGAAAAGATATTATGTCACTCCCGCATTGAATCTCTCATAATAATAATAGGTGAAAATAGGGTTTGATTATAAAAAAAACAGCAACCCTGGACTAGCATAATAATCAAAGCTTCACAGAGTTTAAGGCCAGAAGGGACCACTACATCATCTAGTCTTTCCTGCTGTATATCACAGGCCACCAGCACAACCCAAAACCTGCACGCTAACCCCAACAACTGAAATCAGATCAAAGCATTGCAACCCACAGCAGATTAGACTATTATGTGCCACTGGGAGAGTATAGATGGGACACAGGTGTACCAATGCCTGAGGTCCACGCAATGGCAGGGAAATGGTTAAAAGTGAGGAATATCCATTTAATCTTGGCAAGTGACCTGCACCCACACACTGCAGAGGAAGGTGAAACACCCAGGGTCACTGCCAATCTGACCTGGGTGAAAATTCCTTCCTGACCCAAAGTATGGCAAACAGTTAGATGCTCAGCATGTGAGCAAGAACCAGCCTGCCAAACACCTGAGGAAGAGAATGCGCAGTGCCACCTCGGAGCCCTGGACCACCCACCCAATGTCCCATCTTCAGCTGTGGCCAACCCTGATGCTTCAGAGGAAAGAGAGCAACCTCCCTTCCCCCCCCTCCCCCCCCACACACACTGTACACTGGGGGGAAACCCTTTCCTGACCTCTGGCTGAAACTCTGAATCATGAGCTTTTAGGAATATAAAACAAAATGAAAGCGAGCCCCAAGGCTGTAGAGACCTACGCCCTTGTCCTTCCCCAAGCGGGAGTTTCTCTGTCAGCATTTTGAGCTGTCTGTGAAAATATCCATTCTGAAGGCAGGAGGGAAACTTTAGGAGAAGTCTTTTCACATTCCTTGATGATTGTGTCATTTTTTTCCACAGCTCATTAGGCAGCAACATAAAGACATTTGACTCATTGGCTTGGTTCATCTCCAGTAATGCGGGTAACGATTAATGGAGTACGAAGACAAAACAACTGTATGCTCTTCTCTACTAGTACCTAGTAATTCTCTACACTTTCATTGTAAATTAGTAGGTTCAACACATATGTTAAGCTGTCTCTGTGCAACTGGCAATTAACAGATGATCAAGCCTCCTGGTCCTCTAGACCTTCTAACATTTCAATTGGATTCATCTTACACATTTTCACTTCTCATTGGCTTCTCAACATACCAGCTAAGTGTATCACCTTCCCCAATATAAAACAAAGTCCTTGTTCTACTTTTATTAATTATTAACCAGACATATATATATTTTTAATTAATCACAATTGTATTTTAAAGAGACAGAACTGTCCTCAGTGTTTGCAATACTCTGGGACGTCTGGTCACTTTGGTAAATCTCAGGCTTCTTCAGATTGCAGAACCCTCAGCATATTTACAAATGTCTATAAAGTTTCTTAAATTTTATTTGACAACATTTACATCTCTTTCCCCCTTTAATAAAATGATAAATTACACTGTCATATCAAGTAAGAGCTTGATGTACTGTATCTCTATTATGAACTTCTGGGCACAAAGCTTATAATATGGAAGAAACAAAGATAAATTCAAATAAATAGAGATATCCTATCGCCCAGAACTGGAAAGGACCTTGAAAAGTCATTAAGTCCAGCCCCCTGCGTTCACTAGCAGGACCAAGTACTGATTTTGTCCCTGATCCCTAAGTGGCCCCCTCAAGGATTGAACTCAAAACCCTGGGTTTAAGCTGGCCAATGCTCAAACCACTGAGCTATCCCTCTCCCCAATTCAGAAGCAATCTCTGCCATTTGCTGTGTTTTAAAGTCTTTGGCCTGAGTTACACCAAGGATTCTGGACTCTTCTTGGATGTCTATGACATTATTAGTACTAATAAATTCCATAATTTCTGTGCCATCATTACACTGTACAAGTCCTGGCTTTAAGCAAGCTACACTCTGACTACACCTTCTAAATCTGGGTCTGTTCCAGGGCCTACTGAAGTTAAAAGACAGTGTCCTTTTGACTGTAGTAAGTGCTTTGGAGAAATTCTACCACATTACATCTATTACATGCTGCTCAGCCACTAGTTATATAATTCTGCAAATAATGCAGTCAGGGGTGTCTGGCAAGGCTTGTTCTCTCCAAACCCACATGCTGCTCCTGCCCATGGCTCCATTAGCCTCTCCACAGAGATTCTGCTTTTATTCTTTGATTTGCCAGGGTAGAAGTTAGACATAATGGACAGTAATTGCCACAATGTCAAGTATAGTCAGGAAGGATGATCTTAAGGTTCACTCATTAGACTGGGACAGAGAAAGTCAGGTTCAGTTCCTACTTCGGCCACAGATGTCTTCTGTGACGTCGGACAAGTCACCTCATCTCTCTGGGGCCCTGTTCTTTATCTGTAAAAGGAGGATAATTATATTATCTTTGTCTGTCTTGTCAATCTTGATAGTAAGCTCTTTGTGGAAGGGACTTTCATTTACAATGTACAATGCCTAGCACAATGGGGCTCTTATCAAGTCTGGTGCCTCTAAACATAATAATAATAATAATTAATAGTTAATTAATAATAATAGAAGAAGAAGAAATAGTTGAAAACAGTGTTTTAACATAAAGGACTCTGGAGCTGCACAGAAATCAGTCCTTGAGCAGAAGAAGCTGCATGCTGGCAGGCCCTTGGGAGCGGCCCACAGAACAAACTCTCACAAGAACAATGCAGTTATCACCTAACTGTACCCACTGTGTTTGGTACGGGCTGGGATTCATTGATTGTGCCCCCAAAGTCAGCATGAGATATAATTAAAGGCTTGTCTTCATTGCTAAAAGAGTTGTATCTTACCTCAGGGTAGCTAAGGCACATGAGCTATTTCAAGGTAAAAACACAGAGAAGCCAAAACACTTTCATTTTCCTGTGAGGTAAACTCAACAAGGTCAAGGATAATTTAGATGGAGTACATGGGCCCAAAGAGACAAAGGTATTAACATGACCCAGCAACTGTTCAATATGTAACACTGTTAAACAAAGTTTGAGATTTGGTATACGGAGATCACAGCCTACTTAGGACCATGACAAGCACACCATTATTATTTTATTTTTATTATATTATTTATTATTTAATATATTTATTTATATTATTAAAGATACTGAAAAGAAGGAAAAACAGTTAAAATATTTGAAATGTAAAGCACTAAGTAAAGATTCCATTTTAACAACATCCCTTGTTCCCTTTCCGTTTAGATGGAGAAAGTCTTTAGAAAGGAAATAAAAACATTTGTTTGACAAAGGGTCCTGTGGCACCTTTAAGACTAACAGAAGTCTTAGTCTTAAAGGTGCCACAGGACCCTCTGTTGCTTTTTACAGATTCAGACTAACACAGCTACCCCTCTGATATTTGTTTGACAGTCTCTTCAGTGGTATTAAAGATGGAAAAAACTGCTCTTTTGGGGAAAGCAGAAGTTAGTTGAGATGAGCTGGAGCTGTCATTGTTACTGTTGTTAAATTCCAATCTCTTTTCCTAAAAAAAAAAAAAAAAAAAAAAAAAAGAAGACAAGCACATGCAAGATGGAAAAAACAAAGAAGTGTAAGGCTAACAAATGTAGTCTCTAGTGTACACTTTCACTTGTAGCCACATTGCTAGAGAAACATAGGCAAAACACATGGTCTCATCAGCAACTCAGAGTCCTGGCAAAGTTATACCACCTCAGGCTGTTTAGGGCATTGATTTACTGCCTCTTTCTGGTCACATACTCAAAGCTGTGTTGCAAAATATTCGGTCTTGACAGGCTAAGCCAGATGCTTATTAAACAGATGGCAAACGAGGGCTAGGAAAGAGAAAAAATAAAGTGGGGAAGGAAAAAAACACAGAGGTGGGGGTGACAACATCTTTTATCCCAAGTGATGGCTGGGATTTAGCTGGAGCTGGTGGAGATGGTGATGTCATCTGAGTCACTCTCTCTGGGCCTGGTCTGGTCAAAACATCTCTCAGGATAAGACGACGAAGGAACAATGGTGTCATGCTAGAACCCAGGGTTCCAGGAAATGGTGGGGGTAGGCAGCCAAGATAGGCAAGGTTGCTGCAGCGGCTGTTGGCAGAAAGCTGGTTTTTCTTCAGCTAATTTTCCTCAAAAGTTTTTGCCTTTTAAAAATCCCAATATAGTGATGGGTGGAATAGCCCATCCCCTTATTATTTTGTCCACTAATTAGACGTAGCTTCCAACACACCAATTTCAGTTCATTGCTTTCTGGTCCAACACTTCTTTTGTTTACCAAGCATGATCTTAACACAGTCCTTGAGTTATATCAAATGGTCTTTTTGTTTGGAGTAATTCAGTCACTGTCTATCTCCCTTTTACACCTTTTCCCATCAACATTTATTGTTATATGTTATTGTGACACTATGAACTTTCCCTACGTTATGGAGTAGAGTTCACAGTTAAGGTACACTTGTAGGCCCAATTAAAACAACCGTTTGACCTTGCCAAAGGTACCTTGTGGTCAAAGTATATTGCCTTGTGTTCACCGTGTTTTACCTTGGGATAGCTCACATGCGTTAATTACCCCAATCTAAAAAAATACTCAGCTTTTTTAGCAATCAACATGAACCCCTAGGAAAGACATCAGTCACCCGATTTTCAGCTGACACAACCAGGGCCTGAAATTTCTCCTGAGTCCTCACCCCATGGACAAGCCCCTAACTCCCACCTCCTAGCTATCAAACCGTCCCTAACCCTAAGAAAGGATTCAAATACTTCCCACTGCCCAGACCCTCTTATCTCCCCTACCATGCCCTCCTAATGTTCAGTTCGATGGGGGGGTTGAGAAGTTCTGTACATCTGTGGAAGGGAGAGATTAAGGTCTCCTTATTAAGGGAGGGGGAATCTAGATACATTTCTCAAATGCCTTTTACTTAACCCCTGGCTGTCAGTCCTGTGTGCTTACCACAAGACCGAAGTGACTAAGGAAAGCTGGTCCTCTATCTGGAATAACAACCTTGCAATAGGAACCAGCCTGCTGGACTTTAGAGACAGTGCAACAAAGAGAATCATGGAGAGACATAGCTTCTGCCTAGTTAAGTCTGGGATGAGATTTTCCATTTGGAGCCCACACTGCTAAACTTCTTGTAAATGATCTAACAGCAGCGGTTAATTTCCAAGCACTGTTGAGGCAGGATCGGGTAAGGTGTTTAACATTTGAGATTGAAACAGCACAGACATTTCTCTTTTGTAAACTTGTTCTAACCTCTTTTGTGGAATGTCATGGGCCCAATTTTGATCTCTCTTATGCCAGTTTAGCACCAGTACACCTACGATGCAAGAGTAATGGGAAGCAGAACTCATAGATTCATCGATGCATGGATTCTAAGGTCTGAAAGGTCCATTGTGATAATCTAGTCGGACTTCCTGTATAATCAGAGCTGTAATTAGGCATTTAGCACCCAGGGGGCGACCAAGCATATTTGCGCCCCCCGTACCAGTTTTTTTCATCATTTTTCCACCCCATTTTTCCGCCCCTGCGGCTTTGAGCTGTGGGCAGTTGCCCCGCTTGCTCTGCCCTGGTTACGGCTCTGTGTATAATGCAGGCCATAGAATTTCCCCAAAATAATTCTTAGAGCTGATCATTTAGAAAACATCCAATCTAGATTTAAAAATTGCCCGTGATGGAGAATCTGCAACAACCCTGGGTAAATTGTTCCAGTGGTTAATTACTCTCAACTTTAAAAACTATATTTCCAATTTGAATTTGTCTGACTCCAACTTCTTTCCATTGGATTCTGTTATAACTTTGTCTGCGAGATTGAAGATCCCATTATTAATTATTTGTTCCCCATGTAGGTACTTATATATTGTAATCGAGTCACCACTTTGCCCCTTAACTTTAAGGCCTCAACCCTTAAAGCAGCCTGGCCTGATTTCCTCTGTTCTCTTCTGTGTGGACTTGTTTGGGGGAATGTCTCAGTCTCCTTGAGGTCCCACCTGCACAGTGAAATGTTTGGAGGATTTGTGCTGTCATTTTCATTCCTGCAAGAGAACCTGCTGGACATGGCCATGTCTGGAAGTTCTGCCACAAGTGAAGGGGAACTGGTGATGGGAAAGTTTCAGAGCAGAGGAGAGCAGAGGGAGGGTTGAGGTGCTGAGGTGAACATACACCACACAATCAAACTGTAACTGGACCCAACGCCTCTAACAACAGCACAAACCAAAATGGATTTGTGAAAGGTGTACGGAATAGGTAAAGATTATCTATGTGAGCTCACTGAAACATAAAAATATGTATGTTCCCCAGTCTCAGAACACCCTTGGTGGATTTAACATACAATAGTGACCCTTTATTTTATTTATTTCTAATATCAAGAGGAAAAAAGAAATTGATTTTTATGGAAAATAAAAAGCTAAAGAGCCCCTGCACACCACTCACGTTTCAACAATACCCAACCACAACAAGTTACTTTTATTAAAAGGAGAATAACAAGTCATTATGAGTAATTAGGGCTCCCTTGTGGGTTTTCTCCAGGTCACAAGATTCTTTACAGCCCAGATGAAAAGGCTCCGACGATTTCAGAAGCAAGGCATCCTCTGCCAGATTGCCAGAGATCCTGCATTCACAATCTCTGGAGCCATCAGTTAATCTTAGTGCTGCAAAAATGAAAGAAACTCTTAGATTCTGTGTTTATAGCCATTAAAAAAGGAAAATATGACATTTACTTTCAAATCAAAGGCACAGCAGGAATTTGTCCATCACTGAATGGTGAGTACAGATATTCCTGGTTAACACCAGAACAGGTGTTTTCTGTAATTTACATTCTGCTACAGAGTTTTAATGAGGATTGTCAGATATATCTAAACATGTGAATGGGCTGCCTCTCTGGCCTACCTGGTAAATAAACCAGATATCCGAACATGGATCTCCCCTCCCTTTACCCCTTACTTTCTAGCAAAAGCAGATTCTCAATTTTATTTAAAAATTCCTGACTATTAACATTCTACACAGTTAAAGCAACAACCAGAAAAAATAAATTCGTTTGGGACATTTAAAAAACCCATCAAATTAAATATTGGAACTGCTGTAAAGATGCAATAATTTTTTCACTGAAATTTTCATCAAAATTAAAAAGACTAATTTTGTTACCTATAGAAAAATAAAACAAAAATACATAAAGTCTCACATCCACATACAGTATTTCTGACAAATACACCTTTGTCTATAGCAAAATTTAAAGAACAAATACTTATTTACATGATCAATGTTATTCTTCAGAGGGCATAGAAATTCCAGTTCTGCCTCCCAGCTCACGTAAGCCCAAAGCCTGACCATGCTGGTGGCCGTTCCATGCTAGCAGCTCTGAGAATGCTCAGTGAACTAGCCAGGAGAACAGCACTGCAGTTGCTCGCATGTAGCTCCCAGCAACTTGACTCCCTTGGTTTTTTGTGGCTGGGAAGATCTCTCACAACACTCTACTGCTTCTGTGGGTCCTGTCCCTTCTGCAACATTCATTTGAGCATGCTGACCTCCTGTATAACACAGGCTTTAGAGTTTCCCCAAAATAATATCTAAAGCATATTTTTTTAGAAAAACATCCAGTCTTGATTTAAACATTGTCAGTGATGGAGAATCTTGCACGATACTTGGCAAATTTTTCCAGTGCTTAATTACCATCATCAACAATGTCCCCCTTATTTCCAGTCTGAGTTCCCTAGATTCAACTTCCAGCCTTTGGATCATGTTATACTGCTGTCTGCTAGATTGAAGAGCCCATTATTAAATATTTATTCCCATGTAGATACTTATAGACTGTAATCAAGTTACCCCTTAATCTTCTCTTTGATAAACTAAATAGATTGATCTCCTAGAGTCTATCACTATAAGCTATGCTTCTTAATACTTTCATTATTCTTGTGGCTCTTCTCTGAACCCTTTCCAATTTATCATCATCCTTCATGAATTTTAGGCACAAAAGGCAGACCCAGGACTCCAGCAATAGGCACACCAGTGCCAAATACAGAGGTAAAATAACCTCTCTACTCCTACTTGAGATTCTCATGTTTATTCATCCAATGATCACATTAGCTCTTTTGGCCACAGCATCACAGTGGAAGCTTATGTTAGGCTGATTATCTACATGACTGCCAAATCTTTTTCAGAGTCACTGTGTCCCAGGATAGAATACCCTATCCTATAAGTATGGCTTACATTCCTAGATGTATACATGTATATTTAGCTGTATTAAAGCCCATATTGTGTCCTTCAGCCCAGCTTACCTGGATCGCTCTGTATCAGCACTCCTGCTCTTTCCCTCTCTCATACTTGCCAGATAGACTAACAACAAGTCCTATCAATTCCCCTCAGACTGAGGAAAACAGGCCTTCTAGAATGCTTTCTTAGGAGCCTATAGTTAAATAAATATATACCTATCCCAGGTAACTGGAAGGGACCTTGAAAGGTCATTAAATCCAGCCCCCTGCCTTCACTAGCAGGACCAAGTACTGATTTTTGCCCCAGAGCCCTAAGTGGCCCCCTTAAGGATTTGAACTCACAACCCTGGGTCTAACAGGCCAATGCTCAAACCACTGAGCTATCCCCTACCCCATGTGTTCTGTGATTGCTGACTACAAATCAAAGAATCCTGCTGTTTTTGGCAGAGGCCATGTCCCAGGAGCGAACAGAACTTCTGTCAAACACATTCAGCACCAGAAATGGCCAAATGAATTGTGCTCAAACACACACAAAAAAGATCCCACTGTTTTTTGTAGAACATTCATGGATGTTCCCACTAAGGAAGAGGCTGTTCCAGAAATGGACAAGCATGTGAGAGAATGGAGTTATTCAAGAAAGATTGGAAACTGCCCTTATTGTGAGGCTTACCGATGCTCTGTCAACACACAGGGGCTCTAAAAGGGTTTGGAGGAGAGTTACCCCAATGTATGACCATAACTGGCCCTCTGCTGCCCTACTTGCAAGCACTGTCTTAGGGGTAGTGCTGGAGATGGTGCTGGATGTTAGCAGGTCTCAGCAGAGCAATCTCTATAGCACTGAGCATTACAGATGCTCCAGGCTGTGGACCAGCCGTGGCAAGAAGAGTAAGGCAGCTGTAAGTAAGAGAAGTCAACAAGGATCAAAGCAGTCCCCAGACAGTCCAGAATCAGGGTAGTATAGGAGCTTCCATTGCCCTCTGCCTCTGGCTTGTGCCTTGTGTGTGAAGCCTGCAAGAGCATTAAACAACAGCTTGGATACATAAAAAGGAGAGACAAGTAGTTCTGTTTGCAGTGCAATATCTCCCTTGTGAAATCCTGAACTTACCACCTACAGCAATGCCAAAACAGACCACAGCGGCCGATGCGCATCGTATAGAGGGGACAATGGAAAAGGAAGCAGGCACCCTTCCTACTTAGGCATACGGCGGTGCCAAAGATTCCACGGTCAGCAACTGCACAAAAAATAAATAAATAAAAGAATCATGATTTTCAGTTACACAGTAGGCAAGCAAGAGTTGTGGCTGTAGCATGATGGGCACTTCTCATTTAATGAATTTCCCATTCACTGAGACCCGGACAAATCACCCCAGTTATCTGCCTGGACACCATTTTACTTGATATTTCATAATACTTAAATGGCTGTAGTTCTCTGCACATTCAATGGCTGCCCCTAGGAAGAGAACAGAGCAAGTTAATTAAGCAGAAGCGCTGGCTCCCTGGCTGCACGTTTCAGAACCGGAGCACTGAGCATGGGTGTGCTTCACAGCTCCACACCTCGCAGGCACAGGAAGCAGGTAGCTGCCTGGATCGCCCACTTCCCTTAGTGGCTGCTGCTGCGGTTCTGACTCTTTCTTCTTTGTAACCGTGATGTTCCAGGCAATATCACAAATGCTGATTGGCTGAGCAGGGTTGAACCGGCTCAGCACTGGGATGGACGGTTGCAACATTTAGGAACAGAAGGGTTTGACCAAGTCACTTGAAGTCTGAATGCCTTGCGGTCTGGGAGATGCTGCACAAACATTCTTGCGACAACTCAGCACTCAGGAATCATTTCTTCCTGACCAGTTGCCAGGTATAGACATGACAGACAGGCTGGTCCTTTTGAAAATGTAGCCCAAATGTCCATCACCTCACCTTTTGGGATATTTAGATTAGAATATTTTAAACTGGATTTTAGCTATGCTTTCATTAAAGTATCCAATCCCCGCAGGCATAAACCCAAGACCTAAACAGTAATGTCTCATCGCTTCCTTGAGCTCCGCCTACCTGTATGTAATTTCTCTCGTCTTATACATGTTTCTTGTAGGAAGTATGTTTTAGCACCTTACACAATGGGGTCCAAATCCATTAGTGGGGCTCCTGGGTGCTAATTCATTAATAAAATAATAATGTATACAGATGCAATGTCATTTCTTCAGAAACTGCTCCAACTCAACACAATGGCACTTCCAGTAATGAAGCCAAGCACACAGATATAGCAGATTATTTCTGGGAGACAGTGTTGCTAAGACACTGAGAAAATGATTTGCCACATTAAAGACTGTGGTTTTAGTCCCAGACTGTGTATTCTCTCCTGGGAGTGTGAGACATCACTTAATTATAAGGGACATCAAAGCCCTGAATAATTAGCACTAGCAAGCAGAAGAAGTTAGACTCTAATTCACGTTCTCCTGGTTCCCAACTTAGTTCACCCTCCTCTAGAACAAACTGTATTTTCTTGGGGTCAGGCCAAAGGAAGAGGATACACCTTGTATGTGTCCACACAGATATTTAGGTCAGTCTTTCCTCAGGGCCACCTGGGGTGTGGCAGAACGAAAGAGGCAGTTTGCGGAGGTCCCCCAAAATGACGGAGGGGCAGTTGGGCCAAATTTGATTGACAGGCATTCCGACCAATGTATCCTTTAAACCAGGGGTAGGCAATCTATGGCACGCGTGCCAAAGGCAGCACGTGAGCTGATTTTCAGTGGCACTCACACTACCTGGGTCCTGGCCACTAGTGTGGGGGGCTCTGCATTTTAATTTAATTTTAAATAAAGCTTCTTAAACATTTTAAAAACCTTATTTAGTTTACATACAAGAATAGTTTAGTTATATATTATAGACTTATAGAAAGAGACCTTCTAAAAACATTAAAATGTAATACTGGCACGCGAAACCTTACATTAGAGTAAATAAATGAAGACTCGGCACACCACTTCTGAAAGGTTGCCGACCCCTGCTTTAAACCATTTACGTGTGCAACAGTCTTGATTTGTGGACACTAGAGCTAGACCCAGTTTTCCAGCAGCAATCTCACCTGTGCCAAATTCAGAGGTAAAATAACCTCTCTACTCTTAATCGATATTCCCCTGTTTATTCAACCAAGGATTGCATCAGCCCTTTTGGCCACAGCTTTGCATTAGGAGCTCATGTTCAGCTGATTATCCTTCACTTACTCCCAAATCTTTTTCAGAGTCATTGCTTCCCAGGATAGAGCGCCCCCTTCTGTAACAATGTCTACATTCTTTTTTCTTAGATGTATACATTTATATTTAGCCTTATTTAAATGTGTATTTAAATTTAAATGTTTGCTTGCACCCCGCTTACCACGCGATCCACATTAGTCTGTATCAGAGATGTGTCCTCTTCAATATTTACCACTTCCCAAATTTCTTTTGCCATCTGCAAACTTTATCAGTGAGTTTATATTTTCTTCCAGGTCATGGATAAAAAAATTGACTACGACAGGACCAAGAACCAATCCCAGAAGCATCCCACTAGATAGAATGCAGGTGATGTTTTTATAGGTTCAACCGCATCTGAACAGATTTTCATAGGCACATGAAAGGCACCTTCCTGACCCCAGGATTATTCCCCAGCTAAATTTCAAGTATCTGCTTCAAACCCTGTAAGCACTAGAGCTCTTTAGAAGAAGAGTTGGAAAAATCTATGATACAAAGATTTAGGCAACCTTAGTACAGGCTCACACATGTCCTTCTCTATTCTCCCTTCATTTAACGAAAATCTTACCTTCAGTGCTTTGCGCCACCAGGAAGAAGACAGCAAAAAGAAGGTAAAGTATCTTCATGGCTAATGTTTGGCCAGGAACTCAATGTCACTGAAGAGAAGAAACTCCGAGTTATACATGAGACTGGGAGTTTCTCTATTTATAGGGCAGCGGGCATTGTGACATGCTGATCTGTGGAAATCTTGTTTTGATACAAGTGACATTTATAAAGTGTGTGCTGCAACCTCTTAATTATAATGATTATTATATGTACAGCAGATAAAAATTCCCAGGGCACACCAAGGAAATACAATTGACAAATCCCTGCCTTCATTTGCAATATGAATATTTACACCTAGCAAACATTTAGTTCTTGGTCCAAAGCCCTTTGAAGTCAATGGAAATCCTTCCATTGACTTCAGATGAGGGCCCTGGTGCAGAGGGGAATTCTAGAACACAATACTACTCGAGAAGCGATTGGCAGAAGGATGTGTGTGTTTTTATATTTTTTGTACAATTTTTTTCCCAATATTTTACATGTATTTTGTGAATTTTCCAAATTTCATGCATTAAAACCCATTACAAAGAGGTTAAAAATCCTTTTGAAAATAAGAAATACAGTGAATCACACTGAAAATACTGTGTGCCAGGACTGTATTGTTAAGTTTTTGGTTTGTTTCCCTGTGAATCTAAACTAAGGAATTGTACAGGTAGTGATGGTATAAAACCATGAGTTTACCTTATTTCCCCCCCACCACCATCCCCAACAAACATCAGCCTTAATGATAAAAATCTAAAGTACAGACATAAACTGTCGATGAATCAGACATGTGGAAGCCAAAGGCACTTGCAGGTGCTAAGATCCTTTTTGGATTGGTCTCATTCTATCAGGGAGGAGAGAACAAGAAGTGATTGGGCTGAAATTGTGTCCAGGAAAATTTCTAAGGGTTCTATAGAGGAGTTTGACACCTCAGTGTCCCCTGGGGAATTCATTGTAACCAAGCCTCAGAGCTGACAAACAATGAATCACGACAACGTTTAACAACCTGCTTTGGAATCTCCCTCCCAGTCCTCACCTTCCTTTTCCCTTCATTTCCACCCATTTGTAGGCAGAAAATACAAAAAAAAAAAAAAAAAAAAAAAGGAGGGGAGAGGACTAAGTATCAGAATTCACTAGTCTTACAGCCACACAGAGGGGGACAAAAACAGGGAAATGAGGCATTGGAAGGGATCTGTCCTTCTCATTCTCTCGTCTTTCCCCTGTATTTCAATTGTCTCTGTAGATGTAGGGTGCTGGTCTTCTCATCTGCCACTTTCTCCACAGAGACAGGACACGGACCCTAGATGCTATCCCACGCAGTGGGGACACAAGGAGTGGACACGTCACTCTGGCTGGTCACCTCACTCGTCTTTCCCTGTTACGTTTACGCCATACCCACAGAGAAGTCAGATAAAAACAAAAGCACTCTTGCTAGAACATTACATCCTAACTTTCCTTTGTTTCTTAGAATTCAGAACAACAATACACAACCCCCGTTAAACAGAGACAGAGAAAGAAGCTGCTCCCTAAACAGAGAGGCACAACTCACTCCACCTTATTCCAGGCTGTCTAACTGCTGACTCTGCTAAGCCCAGAGCACAAACTTCCCTAGCCTTCAAGCCGGACCAAGACAATACCGTGAGCATTTAAAGTGATAACTTACACTTTTAATACAGGTGTCAGCACACCACATTTGCCCCACAGACGCTCCAGCTAGGTTCCCTCCAGCTGTTGACTACAACCCAAGGACCTGAATTTAATTGGTACTGGCTGTCACATTGATGATGACACCTAGGTGTGGGAGAGGCTGCGGAATGTGAGTGTCACAGGTTGGGATGGGCAAACTGCTCCATATAACCTAGGAAACACCCCTCTGAACAGAAAAATAACAAATTCCTCCTCTTACCCTTCTGCTGCCAATTAACCCCACCTCTATTCCGTAGGGAGATAGGGGAGTTAAATATTCTTCTTACATCCCATCAAACCTCTTCTCCTGGAGGCCCCTCATGATGGAACCATCCCTCCTAACGGCCCTATGCTTTCCCCTTGCTTTGGGCTCTGTTCCTGAAGGGAGGTCTGTCCACCTCCTACATCTTCTCAGCATTTTAAGGAGATGGCCCATCGCCCTCCTGACTTTCCAGGGGATGGTTGGTGGCCCACTCCCCGCTCCTATCATCTTAGAGGTCCCCCCCACAGATTGAATCTACTGATACTCTTGTTTATGCACCAAGTCAGGCATGTCTTAATACTCTAATGCACTGTTGCTATTTACCCCAGGTTATTGTAGGGCAAATGCAAAGAAGAAGATAGCAATGTGTCTGTTCTCTTTCCCCCACTCTTTATAAAGTATTAGGATACCTAAAAGGGCTTTACCTTTCCCCCCACCCCCTTCTGCTTGTTATTTAGCTTACAAATATCAAGAAAGTCAAGTCCAGTCTTCCCTGTGTTGCTGGAAATCTATTTGGTCCTCAGGAAAATGTCTGTGAGGTTCATTTACCCTGAGCTGAAGAAGTGGAGTTCTTGAATCTATAAAAAGATGTTTTGCTACTAAGTGCTTAAAAAGGCATTTGTTTATCTTTTTAAATTGGCAAATATTTCATTCAAAGAGTTTTAAACTCTTCCTTAGTAGATGTCGTGTCTTGTCTTTACCAGTTCTCTCTCTCTGTGTATGTGTCTATCAGTCTGGTCCCATTGTATAAGAAGGTCTGCTCACCTGAGGCTATCGGAAGGGAAAAGAGCCCACGGGCCAATAGCACTGCACCAGGTAACTTCACTGCAGTCTCATATAATAATTAGGTGGGCTATGGAGAATCTGAATTTGGTAGCTAACAGCACATACTCTGCTTAGGAGAGCCTGGGATTTGCTAGGAATGTGTCCACAGCACCAATAGCAGCACAAGAAATGCACAATGCACAATGACTAGATATGAGGGGTCTGCCACCCTCCCTCACAGCGAGTAGTGCTTGCTCTGTGAACTGTGACATCGATACCAATGGGGCTGTTTCTGGATGATGGAATGATGCAATGTAAGGCCTGATCTACACCTAAAATGCAGGTCGACCCAGCTACATCACCAAAGGTTGTGAAAAACTCATACCCCTGAGAGACATAGTTAAGCAACATAAGCCCCGGTGTAGACACCACTAGGTTGATGGAAGAATTCTTCCATCGACCTACCTACTGCCTCTTGACGGGGTGGATTTAGTGCAGTGACAGAAAAAACCCTTTTGTTGCTGTAATAAGTGTTCAGACTACAGTGGCAGACCTCCAGAACTGCCACTGTTCAGCTCTAACAGTTGTAGGGTAGATATAAGTGTGGCAGAATCAAGCCCTTCATAAGTAGCAGGTCTGCTTCACTAGGTGAAAAACTAACTGGTATCAAGGCCACAGCTGCTTGACCTCTTTCAGCCTACTTGGGTGCCCAGTGAGCACCTAGTGCTTGGAGATATACCTATGTCATAGAGCTAGAAGGGACCTTGAAAGATCATTGAGCCCAGTCCCCTGCCTTCACTAGCAGGACCAAGTACTGTCCCTGACAGAATTGTTGTTGTTGATTATGATTATTATTTCTCCTCTTTTTCTTCCCCCCCAGCAGATCCCTAAATGGCCCCCTCAAGAACTGAACTCACATCCCAGGGTTTAGCAGGCCAATGCTCAAACCACTGAGCTATCCCTCCCCCCTCAGTTAGAAACTAGTTGCATTGATAAGTCCAATTCCACTATAAATGGCTTAGAAATTTGTAGCCCAGTCACTTCTCATTCTCTCTTCCCTCAATAGTGTGGATGAGACACATCCTTAACAGGTGCTTATTACTTGCAGGGGCCATTGGCTCTCACATGTTCAATGCATCCAAAGTGTCTGCCCTTTTCACTGCTATTGTGAAGGCTGCCGGTTGTTGCAGCAACAAAACAAAACCAGAAGAAAAAGGGAAAGATTGCACGTGTTTCTCCCTCATTTTGAGAATGTTTGAATTGTGGAAATATTGCGGAGGCTCTGCCCCCCTATTAACCCACACGTGTGCGGGGGCTGGGGGATACAAAGCCTATAGCAGGACCCGGGGTGGAGGAAAGCAGTTGCAGAGGCACCCAAGATCAGACTAGGGAGCAGGCAGGAATTGCTGGGACCCTATTTCCCACCCTGGAGTTGGTTGACCATCCCATTGCTGAATCTTAGTAGCTACCCTTGTTCTCCCTGCTATCCCTCCACCCCCCACGTTTGCAGCAAGGTTTGATCTCCCTGGGTTTAGATGCATAAAAATAGGAAAGTCACTGGTAACTTGCCCCCAGGGCAGGTCATTCAGCAGGAATTTTAGATGTGCACAGAACACA
>NW_020693575.1:0-4768 GCF_002925995.2 Terrapene triunguis
AGCTGCACACACCTCTTCTTGGTCTCTGAGTTTCCTTGTAGGCAGAGGGGTCCCCTTCAGCCTCAAGCTTAATACAGGGGCACAAAAAAAGTCAAAAAATACTCCTGTGCATCGTTGGGGGAAAAGGAAGAGAAGCCGGGGAGATACTCGGACTCCAGAGGTAACAGAACACGCCTCTCAGCCCATCTGCCCTCACAATGCCAGCAGGTGCCCTGCGCGACGTGTCCTTGCACCGGATTCTAGGAGTGTGGAGGGGGGTGTGGGGGGGGGTCCCTAGTTTTAAAAGCATCCCCACTTCCCCTAGCTCCCGGGGGGATTACGGGCCACTAAGGCACCATCACGCCTTTGGTCACAAGGGAGGCGCTTTCATTGCGGACAGGACGTAAGACACGACAGCACCAGCCAGACCCGGGGCCGGCACTCCCGGGGGGAGGGGGGCAGCGCCCACCCCCCGACCCGACCAGAGGCCGGCACTCCCTGGGCCCCCCCAGACCCGGGGCCGGCACTCCCTGCCCCCTAGACCCGACCAGAGGCCGGCACTCCCCGGGCCCCCCCAGACCCGGCACTCCCCGGGCCCACCCCCCTGACCCGAGACCGGCACTCCCTGGGCCCCCCCCCGACCCGGGGCCGAGCGCCTACTCCGTACCGTCTCCCTGCTGCTGCCGCCGCCCCGCTACCTCAGGCCGCCGCGGGGGGAGCACCTCTCATACCGGCCGGGGCGCCTCTTGAGTCTTCACCATGAACCCTCTATCCGCTTCCTGTCTCCCGGGCCGCCCCTCCTAGCAACCGGCCTCCCGAGCCCAAACCAATCGACAGCCGAGGGCAACGAGCACGGAGCCCGCAGCAATCGAGCCGCAGAGCAATCCACCCGGGTTCCGCCCAGCTTGCCGCATCAGAGCCGGAAAAGTCCCTCGCTCGTGTTGGCCCCCGTAGACCTGCCTTGTCCTTGCACGCACATTCATAGGTCCCCCTGCACTTGGGTTGCTGCAGATCGTTGGCACCAGGTGGAAGCACAATGGAGCGGAGGTGGGCAGAGGGCTGGTCACATAGAGCAATGAACCCCACTGCATTTTAATTTGCCTGCACGAGTAAACTTTGGGGGTGCCTCCTGTTGGGTCTTTGTGGCGTCCTGCATTTGGGCCGTGGCAGGTTAAGAGGGATCGAGCTGAGCCCTCCAGCCTGCAGTGTTTCCTCTTACACCAACACTGAGACATGATTGACACAGCTTTTATATAGGATTCAAAACATAAGGGTCCATGCATGGGTCCATGTCTATAGCTCTCTAAATGTATTGTGAACTTCACCAGGCAGATTTTATTAAGCAAACACCCACACGCATTTACAAACTTTTTAGCAAAGTGTAGTAACCTAGCATGGGGGGGGGGGGGTTCAAATCCTTGCAATTTAGATTCCATCTATGCTCCAAAACCCCATTCACTTTTACACCTGGTTTGAAAACTGAGAGGGGAAGGAGAACCATGAAATTATTGCAAAGAATTCATCTTTTTCTAGTCAAAATGTCAATGAAATGTTTAATATTTCAAGCATAGTCAGAGGATGGGATTTTCAAAGGTGCTTAGCCTCGGCATAACTCCGCTCTCATTAAATTCAACATTGACACTCCGATGGTTTCCAATGAGAGCACAGTTGAGCCAACGCTGGACATGGTTTCAAAATCCCACCCCTAGCATATGCAGGACCTGACAGTCTGCTGTCTTGCACAGTTATTGACACCTGTACATAGTGGGTGCCAAAATGCAACCAAATCTCAATTCCCCCCTCATCTACTTTGGACAGGTGTAAATGACTATACACTGTGCAAGACCCACAACCCCTAAATTAAACAAGAGGAATCAGTTCTCTTTAGACATATAACCTCCAATGACAAAGCCAACAGAATGTGTAAACACCATAAGCTGAACAGCACTGGAATGCTTTTTTCTCTTTTTGGGGGTGTGGGGGGCAATGGTGTTTGTTTAAATTCTTGCAAATTAAGATCCTTTTCCTGCAAGCACTTTTTCTCTTCTATTCTATAGAGGCTCTGTAACATTTGAGCACCTTCCAGTTGTAGCGCTTTTCCTTTAAATGACGTGACTAACATCTGTCACATATTTATTCTCTCCTCCACGCCCCAGGAGAATTTTGTACAGCTAGTTGTCTTGGTAAGGTATTCTTGTTAGTGGTAGTAGTTGTGGTTTTTGTTTGGTTGTGGGGGGGGGGGGGGTTAGTATACATTTATGTTAGAGAAGGTCAAAGAAAAGCACCTTGCACTGGGGAGTGGTGCGGTTTGTGAGGTTCCTGAGGGAGTTCATTCCACAGCCTCAGGCCACCCCGCAGAGAAAACACTGTCTCCTGCACAGACAAGCGTTGCTGTTTTTGTAGAGCATTCCCCTGTGCCAGAGGAGTGAAGTTCTCAATCACAGTCTTCGTCCCGGAGCTTTAGGCAGTCTTTTAGATATCCTGGGCCCAGGCCCAGAGTACCTTGAAAATAAACACCAAAACCTTGAACTGGATTCTCAATATTCTATGGGAAGCCAGCATAGAGAGTGGAGGACAGGGCCTATGTGTTCACGGTAGCCTGTATGGCTGAGGAGACTTGCTGCAAACATTCTGTACCAGTTGGAGTGTCCTATGTGCTGAAGCTTTGTGCTCAGGTACGCTGCATTGCTGTAATCCAATTGAGAAATGATGAAAGTGTGAATGAGTGAGGCCAGATCATCATTCTCCAGCATGGGATGGAGCCTCCTAGCCGACCAGAGATGATAGAAAGAGACACTTATGTGAGAAGTCAGCATGAAGGAGGAATCCATGAATACTCTTAAACTGAGGACTGAATTGACCAATTGTGTGTGTGTTCCTTCAACCAAAGAAGACTGCTACTGCACTTAACTTTAAGCAGCAGAAGTCTCTTTGAACTCAATAGATCGTGGGTGCAAGTGCAGGGCTTTACTTTTTGAGAGGAAAAGTATAATTTTTTTATCACATATTATTTTCTTAATATCTTGCACTATAGCATCTTTTGTCTGACATTCTCAAAGGATTTTACCAACACTAATTCTCTGTTCGATGCACAAGTGAAAGACTGATTCAATTGTAGAGGACAGCCCAAAGATGCAAGTAGAATAAGACTAGAAAATGCCCATTCAACAGTGTCCTGTAGCCACATTACACCAATGCCTTTCTGGGGAATGCCCCTGGCATAGAGACCTCCCTGGCAGATTCACACTGACTCTGCCTCTCTTCTTGAAAGAGCTATTGCCATAGGGTCTGTGTTGGGGCAAACTGGGGTGGGAGTTGGCACAGCCAACACATTCCTACAGCCCAGTGATTCCCCAGCTAATGCAGAGCCCAAGAGGGTGGTGGCATGAGTTAGGGCAGCCTTCAGGGCTATCCTAACCTGCACCAGGCACTGGCCCAACCCCCAGCAGCCCCAAGACATGGGGGAGACAATTCACCTCCTCTCAACCCCTGTGCCAAGGTCTGTACAGAGATGATTCTGGCCCAAAGGGAGCAGGTTGACAGGAGGCCCCAGCAGAGAAAAGTGAGTGAGAGGGGGGATAAGAAGGAATGAAAGCTGGGTTGTGGGCAGAGCTGTGAAAGGCAGGGCTAGGAGCTGAAAACTGATGTTGGGGTCTGATATCCCCTACAGCAGGGATAGTCAGTAGGCAGACCATGGGCCAAACCCAGACCACCAGATGCTTTTGAATGAACCCCAACATCTTATTTACTTATCATTATGATTTGTTTTCTTTGCTCTGGAGTCTGGATCTTGACTATACCTTGACCAAGAAATTTGGACCTTATCAAAAAATAATTGACTCCCCCTGCCCTACAGCCTGACACAGGCCCACAGGGCTACGGTCTGATGGGGGGCGGGGTTGAGGGGCTTGGCTGGTAACCCACCGGGATACTCAGGTGAACCTCAGCCTCACCTGGGTAAATGTATAACCTATATGGGAGCACCTGCCTGCCTTGGCCTCCCTTCTTCTCACCGCTACCTCCCCCTTCCTCCTGCTCCCACCTCTCCTCTACCTCCCTTCCCTTCTCCTTCCTCCTCCCCAGAGCCGGTCTTAGGGGTGGGCCACCGGGGCCACCACCCAGGGGCACCATAGTCAAGGGGGTGCCGTGCGGCAGTGCAGAGGTGCGCATTACCCATGTGGAGTCAGAAACTGCTCCCGGCTGGCAGGGGAGTGCTGCATTGGGGGCGGGGAGCACCCAGATTTCTCCCTGCTTCCTCCCAGCGGAGGAAAGGGGGGGGCAATGGTGATGCAATACAGATACTGCTCGCCCCCCTACGGGGCAGTAAGGGAGGAAGCGAGGAGCAACACCAAGTGCACCGTGCATCCAGGTCACTTTCCCCATCTGGGCTGTGCCGTGAGTCCAGCATCAGGAGTTGCTGCTCTCTGCCTTCACCTCATGCCGCCCAGGTGGTGAAAGTGACCTGGATGCAGGGAGCCCTGACGTCGCTCCCCGACCCCCCAGGACCCCAGAGGAGCAGCGTTCCCTGGGGGTAGTGAGCAGCAGTGTCAGCTCTCCCAGCATCCAGACCAGTTTCCCCGCCTGGGCACAGGAGAGAGGTGCAGGGGTTGGGGTGCAGGAGGGTGGGGAGCCCACAGGGGCAATGGGGGGCTCCGTGCCCACAGGGGTCAAGGCCACCAAAATACAAGTTCACCCAGTGCACCATTTTCCCTGTGCCTCCCCCTTCCCCCCATAACACCCACTGGCTGTCTCCCCTCCTCTATCCTCCCTCCCCCCATAACACCCACTG
>NW_020693576.1:0-1670 GCF_002925995.2 Terrapene triunguis
GAGTTGCTTTACCTCCTGGAAGACCTCTGCATACCCCCAGGGGTACGTGTAACCCTGGTAGAGAACGACTGGTCTAACTCACAGCTAATGCTACACTTCCCAAAATTCTTTGGGCTTGGTTCTCATTTAACACAATTTTCATGGTGCAGCAATTCCACTGACTGTAGTTGAACAACTCATGCATTACAATATTATATATAAGAATTGGACCTGAAATTTTTATACACCGGGTGGAGCACTTGATCTGCAAAGAGGACACATCCCTTTGGGATTTGCCATGATACTGCTGATAATACAGATTTTATTCCAATTAAAAGATCTGCAACTGATTTCCACATACTGAGTCAGGCTTTTTAGCCTTAGGGCATGTCTACACTTGCCATTTAAAGAGGGAAAAGTCCCCACTTGCCAATGACTTTTTGCAGTGAAACTGAGAAGTTTCACCGCAAAAAGAAAACCACCTCCATGAGAGGTGTACCGATCTTACTGGTGATGCTTTTGCAGTGATGTGCAAGTAAAGTGAAGACACGTTATTCCTGTTTATACAGCTTTTAGCCTCTGGGGGATATCCCACAGTGCCTAGGTGACCACTCTAGCCAGCAGCTCTGTTGCTAGATAAACAGACATCCACCCCTCCCCCTGTAAAGCCCCGGGAACTTTGAAAATCTCCTTCCTGTTTTCTTGGCAAGTGCTCACTTATCTGGTCATGTGACAATGCCTGCTCCAAACGATTCATGAGCTATTGGAGCTTATCAGTGTTTGGAGAGAGGAGGCTGTACAGGGACCCAGGAAGCCCTGCAATCACCTCCCCCCCCCCCCTGCTTCCCACAAAACCCATCCTCAAACTGGAGAGAGCGGCACAGTGGGATAGTTGCCCTAGAGCGCTGCTCTCATCGGAGATGGAAGTGCTGCTAATGTAAACACTCTCTGATGCCTGAGGAATTAAGTGAGTACACAAACCAGTTACTTTGACCGGTTCCCTATCACTGGTGAAACTTACAGTGCAAAAACTCTGCAAGCGTAGACATACCCATAGTCCTACTGTGTTACTAAGCCTCTCTCTCCTACAACAGTGTTAGGAGTAATGTTTAATGGGGGACATAGGGAGCTACCCTCCCACTTTATTATCAGTAGGGAATGGAATTACTCCCTGTGTTGTCTAAGTATTAAATCTTAGCAACTAAAAATACCAAGTTCTAGTAAATATGTTCTAGCACAATAGCAGGCTTTGATCTTTGAAATATTTAAGCCCCACTACATCATACTGTGGCAAAGATTTCTTTTTGGTGGAAGTTGTTTGAACACACTTACTGGTCCCAACCTGCCCGCTCCTGCCAAAGTAGTATAAAGAAAAGCCTTCACAAGGAAATTCTTTCATTGAAATGCTCTGTAGTCCCACTGTTTCTTCCACTAAGAAGAATAAATTTGAAAATTCTTTGAGTCTAAAAGTAGTTCTTTTGGATGGGAAATGTGTTTTTTTTTTTTAGCACTAAAAAAAACTATTCACTTGCTGCTTGGCCCAAAAAAAAAAAAAAAAGTCATGACAACTAAAACTGTGCAAAACAATCAACTCAAACAGCTTTTCCAGGAGTCATTCTGAGAGACTAGATGGGAAGATTTCAAAGTAGCAGCCGTGTTAGTCTGTATCCGCAAAAAGAACAGGAGTACTC
>NW_020693577.1:0-3873 GCF_002925995.2 Terrapene triunguis
TGTGGATGGAAATCGACGCTAATAGCTCCGGGAGCTATCCCACAGTGCACCACTCTGTTGACGCTCTGGACAGCAGTCCGAGCTCGGATACTCTGACCAGCCACACCCCGGGAAAATTTGAATTCCTTTTCCTGTCTGGGCAGTTTGAAGCGCAGTTTCTGTTTGGACACCGTGGCGAGCTCAGCAGCAGTGGCAGCAGTGGCAACGATGCAGAGCTCTCCAGCAGAGATGGCCGTGCAATCCAATAGAAAGAGGGCCCCAGCATGGACGGATCGGGAAGTCTTGGATCTCATCGCTGTGTGGGGAGATGAGTCCGTGCTTTCCGAGCTGCGCTCCAAAAGACGGAATGCAAAGACCTATGAGAAGATCTCTAAAGCCATGGCAGAGAGAGGCTACAGCCGGGATGCAACGCAGTGCCGCGTGAAAATCAAGGAGCTGAGACAAGGCTACCAGAAGACCAAAGAGGCAAACGGACGCTCTGGATCCCAGCCCCACACATCCCGTTTCTACGAGGCACTGCATTCCATCCTAGGTGCGGCCGCCACCACTACCCCACCCCTGACCGTGGACTCTGAGGATGGGATATTGTCCGCGGCCGGTTCCTCCGACATGTTAGCGGACGGGGAAGATGAAGGAGATGAGGAGGACGAGGCAGTCGACAGCGCTGGCACCGCTGATTTCCCCGACAGCCAGGAGCTCTTCATCACCCTGACAGAGATCCCCTACCAACCGTCCCCCGCCGTTACCCCAGACACAGATTCAGGGGAAGGATCAAGCAGTAAGTGTTTTAAATATCTAAACATTTATTTACAACAAAACAGGAAGATTGAAAATATTAACAGTAGCTAAAGTGCTTTAAAACATGTAAACAGGAAAGTCAAACAAAAGGGGAATCAGTGCAAAGTGTGTCATGATTAGTCTGTCTTTGGGCGCCTCAATATATAGTCCGAACCATTTTCAAAAAATTGCACAATGTCCGCTTCATGATTATAGTGCCCAAAACCCTGCAGTCATTTGTCCCTCCAAGGGCACCTAAGCCAAGAACTGGTCAATGTAACCGGGGATAGAGGCGACATCCTCCGGGGAGAACTCCTCATACACCTCCTGCAGGTATTTTTCCAGCCTCATCAGCAGGTTCCTGGGCAGGGAGAGCTTATTAGGCCCCCCGTGGTAGGACACGTTTCCCTGCCACAACGCCAGCAGGTACTCCGGGATCATGGCCTTGCAGAGCAGCGCAGCAAATGGCCCCGGTTTCTGCAGGCTGTCCCGGAGCATCTTCTCCTTCTGGCTCTCCGAGACCTTCAGGAGGGTGATGTCTGGCATGACTCCCTGCTGTGAATTAGGTAGGGGAAAGTTAGTATTGGGACTGCTTGCCCGTCCCTTTACAGAACTGCAACCGCCGGTTTACAGCCACGCGGTTTACAGCCGCGAGGGGGTGGGACAGGGCCAGAGTTCATGCTTGCAGGATTGCTGCCAGCAGAGACTCGCATTGCTTTCTATGTGAAAGGAGGCCAGTGCCACTCTTAAAGTTTTAAGCAGCCACAAGTCTACGGCTTACCATGTTTGCCAGCTAGACAAAGTCCGGTGTCCAGCCCTGCTCCTCAGCTCGCCACAGCAAGACCGCAGGCACGGTAGGCGAGGGCCGAAAATTCGACCTTGTCCTCAGTGCGCGTGTGATAGGTGCTCTGCATGGTCTTGTTCACAGAGAAAGACTATGTTCTCTGTTCACAGATACATTGCTCTGTCTCAGGAATTCACTCCCTTTTTCCAATTCCCACAGCCACATCTGCCCAGAGGCTAGCGCACATTAGGAGGAGGAAGAAGAGGACACGGGAAGACATGTTTGCTGAACTAATGGCATGCTCCCGAGCACAGGCAGCCCAGCAGACACAGTGGAGGGAGAACTTGTCCCAAATGCACCGGGCAAACATTGAACGGGAGGAGAGGTGGCGACAGGAGGACAGGCAGGCTACTCAAACGCTGCTTGGACTAATGAGGGAGCAAACGGACACGCTCCGCCGCCTTGTGGATGTTCTGCAGGACCGGAGGCAGGAGGAGAGAGCCCCGCTGCAGTCTCTCTGTAACTGCCCTGCCCCGCCACCAAGTCCCATACCCCCCTCACCCAAAGTCCAAACACGGAGGGGTGGAAGGGGCCGTGAAAAATTTCACTCCACCCCTGCGGACTGCTCTACCACTAGAAGGCTCTCATTCCCCAAAATTTGAAAAGTCCTTTCCTACCCGCCTCACACAAGACCCCGTCCAAGTTTCACCCCCCCGTTCCATGTGCGGTTGTTAATAAAGAATACGTTTCTGTTCATTTCTGTTTCCATCCTCTTCTTTTGGAGGGGAGTCTGTCTGAAGGGGGGGGAAGGGGCTTGGTCATTGGACAGGACAGTCACCTTTAGCAGGGGGCAGGTGCAGCAGCAGGGCACATATACAGTGCAGTGACTAGTTATCCTGGTCAGTCTGGGAGGTGGTTTTCATGTTCTGTGTGGTGGGGGGGGTGGTGTTGCTCTGTGACTTGGTGGCGGGGGAGGGCAGTTACAGATCTTATGCAGCGGTCCTTACCCTGGATCACAGAGCCGCGCAGCAGGGGATCTGTAACCCTCCTCCCCCTGCAAGACAGTCACATAGCCGACACATACACGCAGTCCCGGCCAGGAGGGCTGGCAGGCTCCGTTGAAACAACCAGTCCACCACCGCGGAGCCTGTCATTCCTGGAGTTTAGAAGCATCATTTGCATCACAACACTAAACCCGCCCCCCCGCCACAGTCTGCGTCCCAGGTTTAAAAGATTCCCGCGAAAACAGTAATAAAGACAATGGTGTCCATTAACAAAACAGAACAGATTTTATTTTTTGGGAAGGGGGTGAAGGGGGTATGTGATTGGAGAGGATAGTCGACGGCAACTGGGTAAAGAAACGGGGGCAAGTTCTGCTTCTGTGTCCACAAACTTAAAAGTCACTGGGTACCCTGCTCAGCCTTGAAACTGGCTTTCAAAGCCTCCCGGATGCACAGCGCGTCCCGCTGGGCTCTTCTAATCGCCCGGCTGTCTGGCTGGGCGTAATCAGCAGCCAGGCTATTTGCCTCAACCTCCCACCCCGCC
This sequence comes from Terrapene triunguis, assembly GCF_002925995.2. Taxonomy (NCBI): domain Eukaryota; kingdom Metazoa; phylum Chordata; order Testudines; family Emydidae; genus Terrapene; species Terrapene triunguis. The sequence goes on from NW_020693577.1 coordinate 3,107, forward strand.
ATAAAGGTCTCCCCCTTGCTCTCACACAGATTGTGGAGCACACAGCAAGCTGCAATAACGATGGGGATATTGGTTTCGCTGAGATCACAGCAAGTGAGTAAGCTTCTCCATCTCCCCTTGAGACGGCCAAAAGCACACTCCACCACCATTCTGCACTTGCTCAGCCGGTAGTTGAAGAGTTCTTTTTCAGTGTCCAGGGCGCCAGTATAGGGCTTCATGAGCCAGGGCATTAGCGGGTAGGCTGGGTCCCCGAGGATCACTGTAGGCATCTCCACATTCCCAACAGTTATCTTGTGGTCCGGGAAGTAAATACCTTCCTGCAGCCGTCTAAACAGACCAGAGTTCCTGAACACGCGAGCGTCATGAACTTTGCCCGGCCATCCGACGTAGATGTTTGTAAACCGTCCCCGATGGTCCACCAGTGCTTGCAGCACCATTGAAAAGTAGCCCTTTCGGTTGATGTACTGGCTGGCCTGGTGGCCCGGTCCCAGGATAGGGATGTGAGTCCCATCTATAGCCCCACCGCAGTTTGGGAATCCCATCGCGGCGAAGCCATCTATGATGGCCTGCGCGTTTCCCAGGGTCACTACCTTTGACAGCAGTACCTTGACGATTGCCTTGGCTACTTGCAGGACAACAACCCCCACGGTAGATTTGCCCACGCCAAAGTGGTTCGCGACTGACCGGTAGCTGTCCGGCGTTGCAAGCTTCCAGAGGGCTATGGCCACTCGCTTCTGGACAGTCAGGGCTGCTCGCATCCGGGTGTC
>NW_020693577.1:3973-8389 GCF_002925995.2 Terrapene triunguis
TGGCATTGCAAGCTTCCAGAGGGCTATGGCCACTCGCTTCTGGACAGTCAGGGCTGCTCGCATGCGGGTGTCCTTGCGCTTCAGGGCAGGGGACAGCAAGTCACAAAGTTCCAGGAAAGTCCCCTTCCGCATGCGAAAGTTTCGCAGCCACTGGGATTCATCCCAGACCTGAAGCACTATGCGGTCCCACCAGTCCGTGCTTGTTTCCCGGGCCCAGAATCGCCGTTCAACAAAATCCACATGCCCCATTGCCACCGTGATGTCCTGGGCGCTGGGGCTCGTGGTTTCTGACAGCTCTGTGCTACTCTCCGACTTCAGGCCCTCACGGCGGTGCCGTAGCCTCCTCGCCTGATTTCTCTGCATCTGCCTCAGGGAAAGGTGTATGATAAGCTGCAAGGCGTTGAGAACGGCCACAACTGCAGCGATGGTCGCAGCGGGATCCATGATCGCAGTGCTGTGGCGTCCGCGCTGTCACTGATCTAAAAGTGCGCGAACTGATTTCCCGCCGGCGCTTTCAGGGAGGGAGGGAGGGCGGTAGTGACTGACGGATGACGACAGTTACCCAAAAGCACCCTCGCCACATTTTTTTACCCAGAAGGCATTGGGGGCTCGACCCAGAATTCCAATGGGCAGCGGGGACTGCGGGAACTGTGGGATAGCTGCCCACAGTGCACTGCTTCCAATGTCGACGCTTTCCCTGGTAGTGTGGACTGACAAAGTCGAATTACTGTCCTTAGTGTGGACACACACGTTCGACTTTCTAATATCGATTGCACATATTCGATTTAACTAAAATCGAACTACTCTCGTAGTGTAGACATACCCTAAGCAATAGTAACAAAAGAGATAAGAAGTTGAAATACTAAAACAAAATAAAAAAATTCTTAGCACTAAAGTAAATTAAAAATTTTAGTTAATCCTTGAAAATTTTAGTATTGTGACATGAAACCTGATACTTGCTGAGGTTCAAAAGAGAACTAGTTAGTCTCAGCAACTTTTATATCATCTCCCCTGTTCACACACACTATTCTCACTAACAATCATTATTTCCACCTTTGTTGGAGTGATGAGGTACATTATTTTCTATACCAGCATCAAGTGTGGTTTTACATACTGAAAGAAGTGCCAAGACATTTTGATGCAGGGATATTGATATTTTCTTCCAACACCAGTTTTTAAAAAGCAGCCAATGGCCTTGTCATTATTTTAGTACCCCTTTATAGTGTGTTTTACCTGCTTTAATTTCTCTGACTACAAGAACACGTTCATTTTGGGGGCACGATCCAATGCCAACTAAAGTCAGTGGGATTGTTTTCATTGACTTTTGGATCAGGACCTGACTTCATAAACAAGGGTGAGACTTTTGGAAGTCCCTTAGTGTTGACCATAGTCTACTCCCCTTCAATTCAAGGTTAAAACTCCCACTGACTTCACAAGGAGGGGAGTAAGGCAAATGCTGATTGCTTTTGAAAATTTCACCCCAGACGCACAAGGTGGAAATGGATTCAAGGCCACCTGTGATATTCTCTAGAAGACATCAGTACAGAATCTGATCTTTAAACATTCTAGCCAAAGGATTTATCCTCAGGTGGAATTTGGGTCCATCAACCTCTTAACAGAGGAGTGAGGGTCTGACAGTCCTTGAAGAGTTTTTCAGATACATCAAGATGAGATTAACCTTAGCCTGAACTAACTTTAAAATGTGCCTGCACTCATGTTATTTAATAGAGTCTCCCCGGGGTGTCTTGAACTCTGTCATGCTTAAATGAACGAAGAAACCAAAATATGTTGTAAGCCATGAAATGAGGATACATTCCAACTTGAATTTAAGTTTTAATTCCTAGTCCACACATTAAACTCTTCCCCTCAAAGTGCTGGTATTAAATTAAGCAGTCAGGCTACTAACTCAAAAAGGATTATACAGCCCTGCTGGAGTAGCCTGGTATTGCGACGTGGAGGAATCCTTGCAATTTACAATGTAATGTTGTTACATTTTTTACATTGTGATCATTACATTAAAAACAACTCTTAAGAAAAAAAGTGATTCTAGAAACCTCAAAACAAAGAACATTAATAGTTAAGCTTGCATGAGAATACAAGTTAGATATTTCTTCACTGAGTTAAAACGTTGTCCACTAGTTTACAGAGGCCTTGGTCCTCAGTTCTATAACTGTTCCAACCTGTCCCTCATGCAACTGAAACATGAAGATCTTGGACAACCAAATTCATCTTTCCTCAAACCTTCTTCCTTTCTACTTCCTCTGTTCTCCACCACTATTGACAACATCACTCTCCTTTATTTTAGCTGCCAAGCACTGGGTAGATTGAAAATCTGTCTGCCTCTCTGACTGTCACACTTTTCCTTCTTCAGGTTCCATGCTAGCTCTCTGTCACTTTCCATCAGCAGTTCAAAATCATTCTCAGTTTTAATGCTCCATACAGCTACACCCATTCCTACATCTAATCACTGTTGTGCCTGCTTTGCTGTGCACTCTACCCACTCTTCCACCTTCTGTATTCCCTTTGTCTTCTCCTTTGTGACTTGGACACTGGCCCTTAATGTCTGGAATATCATCTCTGTTCCCAGCAATATCATATATCCTCATTCTGCTCCTCTATATCCCTGCCTCTGACACTCCTCTTGCTCTCTATTTCTTCTTCAATATAACAGAACTTTTGTTCACATTTTGTTTTAACTCTTTGTTTTAACCCTTCTGGGGTTTGTCTCCATGTTCTAGACTTGGCTAATTTAGAGTCAAGTTTTGGCACCTTTCTACATATTGAGTACTGCCTTACACCCAGAGTAATCCCACTGGAATCGACTACTCATAGTAGGAACTACTCAACACAAGTAAGGGGAACAGAATCTGATCCTTAGATTGTAAACTCTGCCTGGCAAGACGGGGGGGGGAGGGGGGTGAGGAAGTGATTTTTAAAAATACAAGAGTTATGACACTATATACACATTTTTTCTGAATAAATGATCACCAAAGCCATACATAAAAAGATGCAAAACTAACTAGGGTTTAGGGCCAGTCTGTGAAGCTGTGCATCTAAGTAATAGTCTGATATCCAGAGCATTATCTTAAATAGGTAAGTTAGACACATTCAACATGAGAAAAGAATCAACAACATAGCTTTTAATTATTGAATAGTCACAGAATGATTATTCTGGTAGTATTTGTTTTGTATTAATTCTAAAGCAGTTAACTAACAAAAGGGAATGTGATGTGTTTGCATTTTGAAGTATTTATAATAAACAGGAGTAATTGGGTTGCATTTTGAAGTTCTATAATCAAACAATGTGACTCAAAGCCACAGACACATCGACCTTAGATATAATTGAACACTTGACAATTAGCCTATAAAGTTAATTGAACCGTTATAATGTAACAAATCAGTCTAGTATTGGTAGATTTATTCCAGGGTGCAACATTGTTAAAACTTTGCTTTTCCTAGCAAGACCGGATTTATTGTCACAGAGCAAGATTTTAGGTAAAATACCATGGATTTAACTTAGAAAAACTGATACCATAAACCCATGTTAACATTTAATGAGGCACAGAATGACGCTTAATAAATTGACCAGCACCACAAATAGCAGCCCTACTGATTTACTGTCTCTTAAAGAGGAAAAAAATATTGCTTGAAAATAATGAACTTCTCATTACATTTTTGTTTCTTTCATAATAGAACTGTGCTACTAATGACTGAATTTACATAGGGCTAAAATTGGATTCCTGTTCTCTCATAAGCTAGATAATAAAAAAAAAAATAGATCTGGGAATATTCTGGAAAACTCAGTGAGTAAACCTTAAATGCAACAAAATTAATTGAAGCTGTTACTGGAAGAAAATAGATTCAAATTTATTAAGGATACTACCAACAGTAGTGTAAAATAAAATTGTATGCATCTGAAGTTTTGACTAAGTTTTATAATGAAACAGCTGCCACATCAGAAGACTGGATAATGGCCAGCACTCATTTTTTTTTGCTTAAGAACAGTCCCCTCCATAAGAAACTGATTAACTCAAAGAGTCAGTAAAATAGCTGAAAAATCTCAATGATACAATGATTCTGCCTCTAAATTTCTTTAAAATAATTACAGTCCCAGATTAAGGGAGCTAGACATGGCAGCCATGGTAGAAAGTAACTTGGTAGCACTGGGGTGAAGTAAAGTCCTGTCATGGATTGAAAACTGATTGGAAGAAGGAAGTGAGAAGTAGGAATAAATTAAATTCAGCATCAAGACAAGGTAAAAGTCTAGGGTGCATTTTTGCTACAGTATTGGAGGTCCCTACTCGGCAGCACTGAGAGTTGGTGTACAGCTATGTCAGAGGCTCAGCTGCAACTCTGAATGCAGGTTTGGATAACACTGCTCTACAGCCAAAATGCTTCTGAAATAAATGTAGTCAA
>NW_020693578.1:0-4446 GCF_002925995.2 Terrapene triunguis
AGCCGTGTGTCTGTGTCTCTTACAGTTTCCGAAATGACGCACAATACCGAGAAGCTGTTCATAGCCCTGGGGCCAATCCTGCAGAGCACAAGCATACGGGTGAGTCTGGAACCATGGCCAACGCGGCCAAAGCTAGTGAATGTCTGCCTGCCAGTGCAGAGCCTGCCGGGACCCTGTGCATCGAAACACATGACCCATCAGTGCTCCATAGTGTAGGGCAGAAGGTGGGGGAGAGAATCCCTGCAGGGCTCCGGCTGCATTGTCATCTCTGGGCTGCCTAGCAGTATTTCACCAAACCCCCCGCTGAGAAAGGATCCCAGCCTGGACTGGGAGGGGACAAGGTCCCTCCACACTGTGTGCAAATCATTTCTGTTTCTGTCTGGGTCTGGCAGGTCAGAGAAGCCCTTGCTTATTTTATAAGGACAATGGGGGCGCATGGGCTCTTGGAGAAATCTGCCTCAAGACCCTTAATTGACTTCTTGGTGCGTCAGTGCACCCTGACCCTCGACAGCACGGTAAGAATCCGCAGAGACCTTAGTGACGGGAGTCTGTGAACAGGGCAGAACATGGGGTCAAGGGATAGGGAAGGGGGGCAGCTGAAGATGGGGAGGGGCAGGCGATGGGCAGCAAATAGGACTTGGGAAGCAGATGGAACTGGGGACGGCACCCTCCGTCTACTGATGGAAGATGCTGACAAATAGAAGACAGTGTTTTTTCCTCCCAGCCCATTCTCTCTGATCCCTCTCCCAGCTGCCATCCGGGCTCTGTCCCTCGCGCAGGGAGGGCAGGACCCCTGGCTTCCTCCTTCTCTCGCTTCACTGTGATCATCCACCTTAGGAAACTAAGCCATGATGGATCTGGTTTTCACCAGGCAGAGGGGTGGAGCCTAGAACTGGCTCCACACAGACCCTGGGCTGCTTATGGCACAGTCACAGCCAGGGTTGCGCCTTTTCTCTTCAAGCCCCATTTTCACCCCCTGCCATGCCCACTAGAGTTACCGTGCCACGGAGGTCTCCACCGAATCTAAATCTCCCTGGTGTCTCCCTTACTTCTCACCATCAGGAGGAAGCAGATGGGAGGCGCTCCATGGAGCTCGAGGTCCGCCAGCTCTGCTCCAGCACCCTGCAGTCCCTGGCTGACTCCCCCAGAATGGCCAATGTAAGTGACCCTGCCCCTCTCCATTGGACACAGGCCTCTCTGGGTCTGAGCTTTTCGATGAGACAGGCCCCAACCAGACTTATTTATCTGAGCCTCCCCGCTCCAGAACATCATGGGGTTGGGTAAAATGGACCCCGGATCCGAGCCAGACCTGGGTCTTTGGAACAGGGAACACTCACTGGCTGAGTGCCCCTGCACGCCAGCGTTTGGTGTCACAGGGGCTCTTCCGCTCGAGTATCCCCTGTGGTCAGTCATGCTGGTTCTGCAGCTTCCATAGCTCAGTCCCTCTTCATTGGTCCTTCTGTTAACTTCTCCCTGGCTGTTACAGGGTGGGGTCTATACAGCCCATCACATTCTTGTCTTGCAAAAGCCAACCCTAGCCCAGGAGTTCCTGCCTCTCACCCACACTACCCTGGTGCCTACGGGAGAGTCCACTGAGCTGGGAGACACTACATCCAAATCTCATCTCTGCCGACTATTGCTTAGGTTTCCACACACTGCACAGACCTGATTACTGACCCAGGCGTCAGAACGCAAGCCTAAGCAGTCAAGTATTAGCCAGCCCCCTTCCCACACTGAACAAATTAACAGCGAGGTTGCGCACAGTCACTTCAGGCAGAGCTGAGACTAGAAGCCACATTTCTAATAAGGCAGACCCAAGTATTGTGCACTCAGCTACACTGTCTTTCAGATTGAGCATGCCCAATATAGGTGCTTTAGTTACTACAGGTGGGGATAGACCCCCGGGGATTCCTGATCTCCACTGTTCTATACTGTCTAGCAAAGAGTTGTGTAACCCTCTGGCACAGTGTGTGTTAAGTCCCCCTCTTGTCCACACAGCAGACAGCAATTGCGTCTGTGCTTCAAGTGGCGCAGGTCTGTGTGGGGATGTGAAGGTCAGAGCTCAAACCTCCCTGAGCGCCTGTCATGGTTTCACTTGACAGTATTGGGTTTCCTAGTCTCCTCTTTATTTATCAAGCTGGTGTATTGCGTTCCTGCCGTGAGAACACAGCCTTTCCCAGTGGGACTGGAGTTAGGAAATACTGTGCTGTCAATGATGATGCTACACTCAACAAAAAGCGGGGGGGTCAGTCATGTGTCACTTGATTTGGTGCTGGAGGCAGACACTGGTAGGTGTGAAGGGGGAGGGGGTGGGGATCGCTGCATGGTTCAGGCTGGGTAGAGAGGTCTGGCTGGCGGTGGCGAGGCCAGGGGTCCTGTCTAGTGTAGGAAAGAGAGAGCTGGTGCAGGAAGAGGATATTTCCGTACTGAGATGGCTTTTCTCTGCTCTGCAGGTTTTATGGCCTGGGCTGCTCCTTCAACTGAGCCCAGCAGCCCATGGGCCAGCCCTGCCTCTCCTCCTGCAGACCTCGGTCGAGGTGGTAAAGAGGATGCAGGAGGAAGGCAGGCTGCCCTTGGCCAGGAGGTGCGGCAAGGCGAACAGAGGTGAGTCCCAGTATTTTATCCACCCGCTCTTAGTCCTTCTGTAGCGAGAGGCGTCTGCCCCCAGGTTGGGGTGGGGATCAGCTCTTGGCTCTGGTTCCGGCTCACTGCAAGGACACAGCCAGCCGTCAAGGGCACAGGTAGAGCTCAGAGACCAATGCAAAAGATCCCTCCAGAGCCTGATGGGATGTCCCCCCTTTCTGTTCACAGGGTGTCGGTCAAGCCCCAAGTCCACTCTACCCCAGGAGCTGCTGGCTCGGCTGCTGGTGAGTAACCCGCAGCCAGGAGGTTCCTTATGCTCAGTGGCAAGGGGCCGCTCCTGGAGCTGGCATGCAGTGTGTGGTGGCTCTTCTCCCCGCGGCCCCCAGAGGAGCTGGCTCGTCACATTCCTCGCGTTCATTGCACATCGACCCAGCGCCTCTCGGCATTTAACAGAACCAGCGAGCTCTCTGAGCCAGCCACCTTCCTGGCTCCCCGATCCTGGGGCTGGACCAGGTCCCCCAGCACCAGTCAGTGCAGCCCTCGGACGGCTCCAATAGAAGGCAGCTGGAATGAGCCCTTAGGGACTGTTGTGCAGGCCCCCTCCTGCCCCCTGGCCTCCAGCATCCTCCCTTACCAAGGGGCAGCTGGGGATTCCCTTTATGGCCCAGCTGCCTCTTTCGGGCTGCTTCAAGCTCCCCTTGTGCTGCTCTAACCTAGGCCAAGGATCTGACTCAGCAGCTGCCTGACGGCCTCTGGATAATCCTGTCTCCCTTCATCTGAGCTAGAGCCAGCCCAGGAGTGAGAGGATGGAAGGAGCCAATAGCTGGTCCATGGAGTGTCCCTGATCAACTGAAATATCCATCTCCATCCTGTCCTGGTTGTCAGCTCCACCTCCCTGCTGTCTCCTTCCCTCCATCACTGAGCTCTCCCCCTGCACCTGTAGGGAGCTCCCTTCTCACACTGCCTCGCAAGGGAGGGGTACAGCCACCTCTGCCTCTTTGTCCGCCAGGTGCTCGGTGCGTCTTCGTCTATGACGGTGCAGGTCAGAAGGGCAGCCATGTTCCTCCTCTTCCAGCTGATGAGCATGTTCCAGGCCGGGTCGGGCCAGTTCTGGAATAGCTACAAGACGGAAATGCTCCTCTATGTGGAAGGTGAGGAGGGAGTGTCTCCCCTTGCAGGAGCAAAGGGAGGGGACACCGTGATGCTGGGCTCAGAGAGGGAGAGGCCAGGGCCTCCCTCTGAATCCAGTATAATATGATGCTGTGACCTTGGAATCAGAGAGGATCACGTCAGGATCATATCCCTTGGTTCATCTAGCCCAGCCCCCCATGCCTAGACAGGAAGGATCCTTTCCAGGACCGTCATTCGACATCTCACACCCTGGGGAAGGATCTTGGCAAGCAGAACTCCTGGGTATTTCACATCAAGGGGTTTGGGTCTGAGGAGCATTGTTGTCCATCAGCAATTTTCAAAGAGCCATGGGTCCCCTCGGGGCCCGTGAGTCGGCAGCTCCTCCCCACCCCCTGCCAAACAAGAGCCAAGTTGAAGGCTGCTCCTCAGTAGAAGGGTCTAAACACAAAGGAAACTGACCTGCCCATCTCTTCCAGATCACAAGACCTGCTTCTGCCAGAGGGAGTGGGAGCAGCAGCTGCTGCAGGTAAGGGTCAGAGAAATGGAGGGCTGGAAAGGAACTCAAGAGGTCATTTAGTCCAGCCCCCTCCACGCTGAGGCAGGATTAAAAGGCCCCTCAGCAGCACTACATTGTGGGACAGAGGAAGCGGCTGAGTCCAGCAGATGCAATTGGAGAAGCACCAGGGGCAGCTCACAAGGATTCAGAAGCATTAGGAGAGACGTGGGGGGTGA
>NW_020693579.1:0-6351 GCF_002925995.2 Terrapene triunguis
AAAAAAAAAAAAAAAGCGGCCGTACTGCCCTAGGATTGGGCGGAATGCCGCCTCCTACAAGCTGCCGCCCCAAGCACCAGCTTGCTCGGCTGGTGCCTGGAGCTGGCCCTGTCTCTCACACACACACATACCATGCACACAGTCCTGCCAGTTGATGTTTATAGTTATCAGTGCAGAGTCTGGATCAATCTAGTGGCCAGCCAGATTGGTCGCAGAGGGGAGCAGGGCTCTGTCGGTCGCGATCCAATGCTCCGGGAGCGTGGCAAGACGAACCCCCAAAGTCTTATGGCCAAACACCCTGTTCTTATAGTCCTTTTTCTTTGTTGAAGTCTATGGATTTTGCTGTGTCAGTTTGTGACCGGGTTACTTCTTAATTGGTGTATCTTTTCATGTAAACATTCCAATACACCTCCAAGAGGGTCATCCTGTCCTGGTTCCGATTTAATCAGTTGTCCTTAGGGGTGCCAGCCTTCACCTCAGGGTTGTCAATTTGCCCTTCGTCAATCATGGATACGTGTTGATGGTTCTTTGGCATCAACAAATCTCGATAAGTGTCTTCGCTCCTCCTTTCTTGACCATCTGCTTAACAATGGCCTTCCCACCTTATCTTTTCCTAATGCGTACATTCCTTACTCACACAAACAGATTGGGAATACAAACAGTAGTATTTTATATCGAGCAAAAAGGCATTGCAAATTAAACCTTGCTAAGGTTTACAATCAATAACCAAGACAATTTACATTGAGACCCAGGCCTTCAATGGTCCTCTAATCTACTTAACATAGACACAATACAGAATCCTGTCTCTTACTAACTAAATCTTAAAACAAAGAGCTAAAGAGGGTCCAATCTGTAATGCATATGGGAAAACAGAATCTCATAGTCCCAGAGGATCATTTCTTTCTGCTATTCAAAAAGGGTGGCTAGCAGGATGAAATCAAATCATACATTAATTCTTATAGTGCTATATAAAATCCTGCTCCTACAACGTTTAGGCTTCTAAATAAAGTTTTTTGATTATCTGATGTGATGCACACCTGAAACTCCCACTAAGCCCAGTGGAATTCATAGATACTCAGCACATTTGAATATTTGGCCCTTTCTTTGTTGGGCAAAAAAGTTGTGTTTCAAACCTGTTAGCTTAACAGGATTGAAAAAAATATATACTTTTTGCCTCTCAAGATAAGGCCTTTTATGTAAAGCCCTTGCTTACACTGAAATTTTGCCAAGACAACTTTTTTTTTTTTTTTTTCATAGCACAGCTTGGTGTGTGTCCACATTTAATTTTCTACTCCAACAAAGCCTTCTGTTTTTTACGGCATTAATTATTTCTCTTTTCAGAGTGACAAGTCCGCTGCCAGTGTAGTTGTCATGGATGCACATGTACCTGTACCAGTATAAGCAGTCCCTAGCTGCAATCCCACCATGCAACTTTCCCTTCCAGAGTTACTGTCTGGTAGCACTCTTGAAGTCCACTGTCCAGGATGCAGCGAGCTGGAAGTTGTCCTTACCTCACTTTTATATGCCAGCGTGTTTCTTCACAGCGACATCTGTTCCTGTTCCCTGCTACATTGTCACTGAATGTAGGTTCCTAGCACTGTCTCATGCTGCTGTCTATTCCAAGAGAGGGGTGCTCAGTTTCCTTGCACTGTGGGGGAAGGAGCATGTGCAGGCACAGCCACAGCACTCCTGATGGAACAAGAATATTTACAGCAATTTGCTGAAGGCTGTGGCAAACTCAGCCTCTTCAGAGAGGGGTTTCACTGCCACACAAAGGAAAAGCAGCTGAGGCAGTGGTACCAGAAGGTGAAGAACAGAGAAATTTTGGAGCCACCTGCATGACCTCTCTCATAGTGAGCTGGGTGCTATATTCTGGAAGGACCTTACCTCCTCCCTTTAACTCTGTAGATACTCTGTGTGTTCTGGTGAGGAGAAAGAAATCCCTCCCTGCAGCAATGGATGAGCAAGAGGTATCTGGCCCTGACCAGGAAGGGGACAACAAGGAGGGATACAGCAAGGCGGGTGACAGCCAGGGGCTATTTCATACCTAGCCATGACATGCACCAATATGTTTCCTCCTTGGATGAAGGGAGATTATGGTAGGTGAAAGTGATTATCGCATTAAATAAACTACTGAAAACGATTTTTATTGGGAAGGTTCTAACTGCATCAATAGCAGAGGCCGAGAACGGAAGCAAGTAAACACACGTCAGTTGGCACTCCATCAGTTGGTGTCTTGCGGTACTTTGAGGTACAGACAGAGCAGCCTGTTAATTTTTACACACAAAGCTCTCTGGTTTGTGGGCACAATTTCACAGAACTTTTTTTCAGTGAGTAGTATGTAAGACTTGCCCAAACATTATGTTGAAGATACGCTTTGGCCAGCCCACCGTGATATGGCACATCCCCGTGCCACTTTGCCAGGACCTCTGAGGGGGATCATTGCAGAAAACAGCATGACTGCTTACTTCCATGGGCAGACTAAGGCCTCTTAAACAGCTCTTTCTTTGTCACTTTGGGATCATCAAGGAGCATGACTTCCTGAAATAAGTGCAGTTGTCTTTATGAAATACTATTCTTTTTCTATATCAGAATGAACCCCATCCCCTCCCCAAGGCATTGGGTTAAGAAATCCTGATCTACTCTTCATGTAAGGTCTAGCACTCATTATGCTTTAGTAATTTGGAGGCAATCCACATAGTTATGCTGCACAGGGTGGGAAAATCTGAGTAGCTGCAACAGTTATGTCAGGGAAGGCTGCCTCCCTTCCTCTCCACCTAACAGTTCTGTGTTTATCACTAACCTTGATAGTGGGGCTCTCCTCAAGATTCTCCCTAACACCTCCACAGCTGTCTGGTCACTGTCAGAGCCAAGAGGAAGCGCACAGAGAAGGACATGCTCTGTGAGGTTATGCAGGTCTAAAAGTGAAATGCAAGGGCAATGAGGCAGGGATGTGAACAGCTGCTGAAGGGGTAGAGGGAGGACAAAAATCAAAAATAAATGCTGCTGCTGCTGACCCAGCTGCTCAAATGAATTGATGATCAATTATTGATTAAGAATCTCACTGCATTAGTTCACCCACTCCAAAGCATGGATAAATATGGGTGTTGGCAGGGATATAGACACCTCATCCCCTTGTGTCAGTTCCTGGTGTATTCTACTCCCATGGACAACATGTCAGGGAACAAAGAACTTTGATTACACGTACAGTCATCTGTGATGCACTGACATCCAGTCTGCATGTTGTATTTGTACCTAGTCAAGTTATATAGCTAGTAAAGTCAATTATAAGTTATCTTTCTTTTTTTTTTTGTATGTCTAGCATGCCGTGGTGGTAATAACGTACATACTTGAAAGTTGGTGCAACTTTATTGTGACTTTTTGGTATTGCAGTGCTAGAAAGTAATATAACCAGAAAGGCTTCCATACCTCTTAAAAAAAAAAGAAAGGGAAAAAAAAGTCAATGCATGTATATTACAGAAGTGCTAGCCTTTATTGAGTCTAGAAATACACCACCTGTACTATGCTGATGGTCATAGAAACTACTGTCAATTAGTCCGGTTATTTTCCATACTTCAATAACAAATTCCTTAAAAGTAATGTATATCACAAAAAACACACCTGTTCTATTAATAGTTTCATAGAAACAGGGTTAGGCTATTACACTGCTCTACAGCCAAAATGCTTCTGAAATAAATGTAGTCAAACGTTACTAATTCTGGGTCACTGAGAACGAAAATGATGCTTAAAATTGTTGATTGGCTCTAGTTTTCAAGATATGCTATTGGGTCAGTATATACGACCCTTGACTTGGGAATGGCGGAGGATAAGTGAGTTATAAAGGGAAGGGATCTCAATTTGAACCAGAAATGACTAAAATACATCTTTGACTGGATCTATGAATAAATCTATGACTGGGTTTGGACAGTACTTGCTTTTTAGGCAAAACAATGAATGATGCAATCTGAAGCTGGTATTGCGTCATACATGATATGAATTGCATCATGTTATTCCTAGAAGTCATGGATGATGCAATCATAACGAAGCTTACATCACTCTGCTGAACAAATTGCCCTATATCAGCTCTAGAAATCATAGAGTGTCGTGCTCTCTTATTTGTCAGTGTTTGATTTTGCAAAGGGACACATTTCTGTTTAGCCAAAGTGAGCAGAGATGCCTCGTACTTGTGTGAACAGTGCAGATAACTTCTGCTATGTTTGTGGTGAAGTGACTTTTGCATCACAAAAGCGCAGTATAACCACTATAGTTAAGAAAGCCTATCACCTATATTTTGGCTACAAAATTGGAGATCAGGACAAGAGGTGGGCCCCACACATATGCTGCAACACTTGTGCAACAAATCTTCGCCAGTGGTTGAACAGGAAAAGGAAATCTATGCCTTTTGCAGTGCCAATGATTTGGAGAGAGCCAACAGATCATACCAGCAATTGTTACTTCTGCATAGTGCCTCCAGTTGGAAAAGGTGTGTCAAAGAAGAAAAAGTGGACTGTGCATTATCCAAACATTCCATCAGCTATACGCCCAGTATCCCAAGGAGAAGGACTGCCGGTTCCTGATGCACCAGAATCATTCTCACTTGAGTCAGACGAGGAAAAGGAAGAGGATGAAACTTCTGGTCCTGAACCATCAATGTCACAGGACCCACATTTTCTCCCATCCTCCTCCTCTGAACCACACCTCATAACACAAGGTGAACTGAATGACCTTGTCAGGGATTTGGAACTACCCAAGAGTAAGACAGAGCTGTTGGGCTCCAGACTACAGCAGTGGAATCTCCTGGCAGGTGATGTTAGGGTTTCCATGTTCCGTGACCGTTAAAAGGATCTTGTCCCATTCTTCTTCATGGAAGGTGATCTTGTAGCCTGCAACAACATTGATGGTGTGATGGCAGCCCTCAACATTGTTTACGATCCAGATGAGTGGAGACTGTTCATTGATTCATCGAAGACGAGTCTTAAAGCTGTTTTACTGCATAATGGCAATGTTTTGCCATCCATTCCAGTTGGTCATGCAGTCCATATGAAGGGAAACCTATGACAACATGAAACAACTTTTGAGGTGCATAAACTATGACCAACATCAGTGGCAGCTTTGTGGCAATTTGAAGGTTGTTGCTCTCTTGCTTGGTCTGCAGACTGGATACACAAAATACTGCTGTTTTCTCTGCGAATGGGATAGTCGTGCAAGAGATTCCCACTACATCAAGAAAGATTGGCCACTCCGACAGTCATTGGAGCCTGGGAAGAAAAGTGTTCAGCATCCACCACTTTTTGAATCAAGGAAGATTTTGTTACCACTCTTACACATCAAGCTGGGTCTGATGAAGAACTTTGTCAAGGCCATTGACAAAACACAAGCAGCTTTCAAGTACCTCCATGGAAAATTTCCAAGGTTAAGTGAAGCTAAGAGAAAGGAAGGTGTCTTTGTTGGTCCTCAGATTCGTGAACTTCTTCGAGATGATGCATTTGACCATGCACTGCGTGGCAAGGAAAAGACGGCATGGAAAGCCTTCCAGTTAGTGGCAATAAATTTTCTCGGAAACAACAAGGCAGACAACTACAGGTTGTTGGTGGAAAACCTCCTCAAGGCATACAAAAGCCTTGGTTGCAACATGTCACTAAAGATTCATTTTTTGCACTCTCATCTAGATTTTTTTCCACCGAACTGCGGAGCAGTGAGCGACGAGCACGGCGAGCGATTTCACCAGGACATTGCAACAATGGAGAAACGCTATCAGGGCAAATGGAGCCCATCAATGCTTGCAGACTATTGCTGGACAGTGACAAGAGATGCTCCATTTAATGAATACAAGAGACAAGCCAAGAAGCGCCGAGTAGACACTGAATAGGACTAAACTATGTACAGAATAGTTTTTTGCCTTTTGTTTCATAATAAATTTTATTTATATAACCCTTTTGCTGATTTTTAAAGTGTTACATAAACAGACAGGTGAAATATTATCATGTAAAGCAACCATAAACACATGAAAAGACCTAGGTTTACAATTTATGATTAAAACTCTACTATCTACACAATATACATAGACATAAAATGTAAAAACTTAAATATCTTAGAAACAGTAGCCAATCAGTTGTTTTAATTGTCATATTTGAATTCAGCACATCAAAATACATAATAAATAGCACATTTTATCTCTGAAGCAGATGACGTCTCAAAAATTGTAGACCAGTGTTACCTACTGTCGAAGTAAGCTTTTAAGGCTTCCTTTACCTGAACTGTGTTAGCAATGCAACTGTTAGCTAGCCTGTTTTAGATCCAGCCTGTCCACCTCACTCATCCACCCTGGCAATAGGGTCTCTCAGATAGTGC
>NW_020693580.1:0-30768 GCF_002925995.2 Terrapene triunguis
GGCCAGGAGTGAGTGCTTCTATTTTATCGGAATCAGTACTCACACCCACTTGGGACACGATGTGACCCACATACTTCACTGAGGTTCGGCAGAACTGGTATTTGGCAATTGAAAGCTTGAAACCATATGTCTCCAACCTACAAAGCTCTTTAGGAAGTCTTTCTTCATGCTCCTCCAAGGTTCTTCCAAACACAGTCAGGTCATCCAAATAAACTAACACTTGCAGTAAATTCATGTCTCTCAAGACTTTCTCCATAAGACATTGAAATGTGGCAGGTGCCCCAGAAATCCCTTGGGGCATGCGTTCAAACTGATAAAACCCTAATGGGCAGATGAAGGCTGTCTTCTCCTTATCTTCTTCACCCAGAGGGATCTGGTAGTATCCACTCCGAAGATCCAACACAGAGAACCACTGGCTTCCCAGCAAACAGTCTAAGGCATCTTGGACTCGGGGCATTGTGTACTGGTCAACCACAGTACGGCGGTTTAGGGTGCGGTAGTCAATACACATCCGGATTTTCCCATTCTTTTTACGGACCACCACAATGGGTGAGGCGTATGGGCTGCGGGATTCTGTAATGATGCCATTCGCAGCCAGCTCCTGAAGATGTTGTTGCACATCTTTCATCTCGGAGAGGGCAATCCTCCTAGATCTCTCCCTGAAAGGTCGAGAGTCATGTAGTCTGATGTTATGCTCTACTCCTTTTGCACATCCCACATCCCACTCATGCAATGAGAACACCTTGGCTCTTTCACAAAGTTTCCTCCTCAGGCGATCTTTCCACTCCTCGGACAACGGTGAATCTCCAAAGTCAAACTTTGCCCGATCCATCGCCAGAACTTCAGCTTCACACTGGGGTCTCACAATGGTTTCAGGCTCAAAGATGTCAGCAATCTTCTGCCCTGGTTTTACAAGCACATTACAGCTTGTTTCATTAGCAATCAGTATAGTCACCTCTTCCTGGGCTTCAGCAGGTAGGGTTATGACTCCACTGAGAACCACACTCCTTCTGGGAGCCCTCCCTCGGTCGGCTGCTCTACCATTGCTACTGTTCCCTTACTGCCTTTTAGGCAGGTACTCATGACAATCACTTCCTTTTCTGTCATTGCAGGAACCACTAAGGGGACCGGGCCCGCATACCTCAATGCTCCCACCGGCAAATCAGGCATCACTTTTCTTGTGTCCACAATTTTTCTGTAGGCTGCGGCACAGTGTGTGTGTATCACCAAGGTGTTCAGATATTGGTCCCCTGCTCGCTGTCTGCAGTAATCTGCAAGTACCTTAAAGAGGCTGGAGTTGGTCCCTATTAGCACGGACACATCAGAGGCTCCTTTAGGGTCAGGGCATATTAAAGCAGCAGTGTCCACCTCCTGTCTTACCCCAGCAATCTCTTCTGGGAATTCCAGGTGTACTATGACATACCCCTGATAGGGGTATTCATCCATGCTGAGGCCAGACAGGCCAAGCCCTGTCAGGGGCCATATAGGCAGATGCCTAAGCATCTGCTGGTAGAAAGACTGGAATATGATAGTCACTTGGGATCCTGTGTCAAGCACTGCTCTACATTCTGTCCCTTCAACCTTTACAGTGACCTCCACTCGGGGTCCTATCAATCCTGGTGGGATTCGGGCTGCATGGTTCTTTCCAGGGGAGCCTCCACACCCTGCAGGCCTAGGCGGCTCCCTTCCCAGCCCCTGGGGCCGTTTCCCGACTTTCCCCAGGTGGTCCTCAGCTTTTGATATACTAGCATGGGATTCTCTGCATTCTGACACCTTGCAGCAATGTGCCCACCCTGGCCACACCGGTAGCAGAAGAAGGACTGTCCTTTCCCTTGTTGCCTCGGTGGGGCAGAGGTTCTAAATGTAGTCTTCTGGGCCGTGGTAGCGGAGGATTCCTTGTACCTTGAAGTATTTGCTGAATCGATGGTATTCTCTAATTCAGCCACTTTCTGTGTCAGGACCTGCACTCGTTGGGTAAGTTCCTCTTGAGGATTCACCATCAGTGCCTTGGGCGTTCGGATGGATGTTGTGCCAGTCGCCTGGTGTGGCTGCACCTCCCAAACCTCGCCAGCTGCCTGCCTCTCTTCTTCCTCTCGGACCTCTTTTATCAGCTGAGAGTAATTCGGTGGATTGTCTTGCCGTTCCCTTAATCGGAGGTGTAGAAGGATTGGGTTCTGATATTGAATTCCTCTTACAATCTGAGCCAATCTAGTCCGGTCCATTTGCTCAACTGCCACTGCTCCCCTCATGATGGCTCTCTGCAATAATTTCTCCAACCTCTGGATATAGGCAGAAACCTTCTCTCCCTTTTGTTGCCTGGCATTGAGGAACTTGCTATAGACATCATCTGAGCCCTTGGTTCTCCCAAAGGCATGATCAAAGGCCTCTAGGCAGTCCTTCACCTTGACCCCAGGGTTACTGAGCTTCAGGGTGCGAATCACATCTAGGGCTGGCCCCCTGAGGCACTCTACTAGTCGCCTTCTCTTTTCAGCATCAGGCACCGCCCACTCCTGCAGCATTTCAGTGGTGTATTCCAGCCAGGGTTCAAATGCTTCCTCCCCAGGTATTGGGGTGGGACCCCCAGAAAACAACCTCAGTTTACGATAGGGGCTTGACTCAGGGTGGGGTGGCATAACCTTCTCTAATGCTTGCCCCAAAGCCTTCACCCACTCATCAGGTGAAGGAGCAGTCTCCCGGTGTGGGACTCCTGGGTCAAGGCCCAACAGACCTGGCATATCAGCCAAAGTCTTTCCCTCTTTCCCCAAAAAGGCCGACATTTTCTTTAAAAACTCTACATCAGAGGCAGGGACTAGTGAGGGCTGGCTCCCAGTGGTTATTACCAACCACTCATCATCTTCCACGGCTATTGTGCCTGGAACCTGTAGAGGGTCCACAGCCGATGGCAGCTCACACAGTACAGCAAAAGCCCCCTCCTCCCTCACAAACATGCACCCCCGCATTTTACACTTACTCAGGTACTCAGCGGATGCCCTTAATATAGGTTCTATTGCACCCTCATCAAACGCCTCTGGCACCCCCGTTACCAGAAGACAGTTCCTAGGGTTAATATTCATTCATACTGAGAAAGTAGGGCAACTGGCTAGTTTCTGGGAAACAAGCAGGGAGAATTGGAAGTCCTGCCACAGTCAAGGAACTATGACGTGATTGGAATAACAAAAACTTGGTGGGGCAGTTCACATGACTGGAGCACTGTCATGGATACGTATAAACTGTTCAGGAAGAACAGGTACGAGAGGAAAGGTGGTGCAGTTGCACTGTATGTAAGAGAGCGGTATGACTGCTCAGAGCTCCAGTTTGAAACTGGAGAAAAGCCTGTTGAGAGTCTTTGGGTTAAGTTTACAGGCGAGAGCAACAAGGGTGATGTCATGGTGGGCGTGTGCTATAAACCACTGGACCAGGAGGATGAGGTAGCTGAGGCTTTCTTCAGACAACTAACTGAAGTTTCCAGATCACAGGCCCTGGTTCTAATGGGGGACTTGAGTCACCCTGACATCTCCTGGGAGAGCAATACAGCAATGCACAAACAATCCAGAAAGTTTTTGGAGAATGTTGGGGACAACTTCCTGGTGCAAGTGCTGGAGGAACCGACTAGGTGCCGTTTTCCTCTTGACCTGCTGCTTACAAACAGGGAAGAGTTAGTAGGGGAAGTAGAAGTGGGTGGCAACCTGGGCAGCAGTGACCATGAGATGGTTGAGTTCAGGATACTGACAAAAGAACGGACAGTAGCGAAATATAGACCCTGGACTTCAGAAAAGCAGACTTAGACTCCCTTAGGGAGCTGATGGGCAGGATCCCCTGGGAAGCTAATATGAGGGGGAAAGGAGTCCAGGAGAGCTGGCTGTATTTTAAAGAAGCCTTATCGAGGGTGCAGGAACAAGCCATCCCGAAGTGCAGAGAGATTAGCAAATATGGCAGGCGACCAGCCTGGCTTAACAATTAAATCTTCGGTGAGCTTAAACTCAAAAAGGAAGCTTACAAGAAGTGGAAACTTGGACAAATGACCAGGGAGGAGTATAAAAATATTGCTGGAACATGCAGAGGTGTAATCAGGAAGGCCAAGGCACAACTGGAGTTGCAGCTAGCAAGAGATGTGAAGAGTAACAAGAAGGGTTTCTATGGGTATGTTAGCAACAAAAAGAAGGTCAGGGAAAGTGTGGGAGAGGATTCGGCATCCACAGGTTTGGCGGATCGCAGCTCCCACTGGCTGTGGTTCACCATTCCAGGCCAATGGGGGCTGCAGGAAGTGGTGGCCAGCACATCCCTCGGCCCGCGCCGCTTCCCGCAGCCCCCATTGGCCTGGGACAGTGAACCGCAGCCAGTGGGAGCTGCGATCGGCCAAACCTGCGGATGCAGCAGGTAAACAAACCGGCCCAGCCCACCAGAGGCTTTCTCTGGCATGCCGCGTGCCAAAGGTTGCCGATCTCTGGACTATAAGGTGGATAGAAAGCTGGATAGATTGTCAGGCTCAATGGGTAGTGGTGAACAGCTCAATATCTAGTTGGCAGCCAGTATCAAGCGGAGTGCCCCAGTGGTTGGTCCTGGGGCCAGTTTTGTTCAACATCTTTATTAATGATCTGGATGATGGGATGAATTGCACCCTCAACAAGTTTGCAGATGACACTAAGATGGAGGGAGAGGTAGATACACTGGAAGGTAGGGATGGGTCCAGAGTGACCTAGACAAATTGAAGGATTGGGCCAAAAGAAATCTGATGAGGTTCAACAAGGACAAGTGCAGAGTCCTTCACTTAGGAAGGAAGAATCTCATGCACTGCTACAGGCTGGGGACCGACTGGCTAAGCAGCAGTTCTGCAGAAAAGGACCTGGGGATTACAGTGGATGAGAAGCTGGATATGAGTCAGCCAAGAAGGCCAACGGCATATTGGGCTACATTAGTAGAAGCATTGCCAGCTGATCGAGGGAAGTGATTATTCCCCTCTATTCCACACTGGTGAGGCCAAATGTGGGGCATTGCTTCCAGTTTTGGTCCCCCCCACTACAGAAGGGATGTGGACAAATTGGAGAGAGTCCAGTGGAAGGCAACGAAAATGATTAGGGAGCTGGGGCACATGACTTACAAGGAGAGGCTGAGGGAACTGGGGTTATTTAGTCTGCAGAAGAGAAGAGTGAGGGGGGATTTGATAGCAGCCTTCAACTACCTGAAGGGGGGTTCCACAGAGGATGGAGCTTGGCTGTTCTCAGTGGTAGCAGATGACAGAACAAGGAGCAATGGTCTCAAGTTGCAGAGGGGGAGGTCTAGGTTGGATATTAGGAAACACTATTTCACTCGGAGGGTGGTGAAGCACTGGAATGGGTTACCTAGGAAGGTGGTGGAATCTCCATCTTTACATGAATCTTTATATTTACAACTATAGTTTATTCATACATTTATCACAGTCACAAACACCCCAACACAGCAAGGTAGATATAGTACCGAACATCTGTCTGCACATCCATCTACTCACCCCATCTCCTGCAGAACAACCTGAAGTGTTAGCCATCATCTTCCTCATCACCAACACCTTCCCCATCAACCCAGTGGCCATCCCTCTGGCACCTCCCAAGGACGACATCTCCTTCTCCTACCGTCCCTAGGCTGGGATGCCACTATTACCATACCTTATGCTGACGTTACCATGTCTAATGCATATTCAGTAGGGGTTTCTTCCCTTTCCCTTCTTTGTATTTCCTCCCCTTATCAAGGTTGGAGTGTCTTTTTCCATAGGCCAGAATATCAATGATCTTAACTTATTATCACATAGGTCAGTGTGTTACCGTGGCCCTTTACTGGTCAGGTATCTGCAGATGTAGCTCATGTACCCGTTATGTACGTCAGTTTGTTGCCATGACACTTCTGTGGTTGGATTATGAACCTGTGGTCAGAACTTCCCCGTAAACACTCTATTTTCAACTCCCCAATACTCGTGGTTTTCCGTTGGGCCGTTTATCTGTGCGAAGTTCATAGGCTTCAAGCCTTATGCTAACTTGCTGAAGCGAATGTCTGACAGGATACAGGCCTCTACGTTCCTTGCATTACTGCTGAATATAATGCAAAGCAGTAAATATAATAAAGACAAGCTAGCACATTGGGCTACACCATTGTGACGGGTTCCCCTCCTCCCCCCCGGGGTGCAACTTGGAACTGGGGTACCACAGAGCCCTCTGACTAACCAGCCTGGGCCCCCTCTCACACTGTGCTGCTGTGACAAACTGCAGAGCGCTCCTGGTCCTGCATTCACACCGACCTTACACAGGCAGGGACACACCCAGCTGCAGTTCTGTGAATGCTCCTCCTCAGCCACTCAGGAACAAACAATAGAGTGACTCCAGTTAGCGCCTCCCCAGCTCCACAGCGTAGGACCCCAGAGCTCTACCATCCTGCCCTGGGCAACAGCCTGACCCGTGTACGTGTATTTCCTTGTGCGCCCCTCGGTCGATGTGGAGAGGACAATGCCCCCGCCCCTGTTCCTGAACAGATTTCACTTTGCACTTCAAGCAAACCACAGTGCTTTAGGTAAAAAAATATAAAACAGATTTATTCTCTACAGAAATAGATTTTAAGTGATTTTAAGTGATTATACGTAATAGCATAGAGATCAAAGTAGATCACCATAAGAACTAAAACAAAACCGCAATCTAAGTTCTCTAAACTGGATAGGATTTGAATCAAGCCGTATCTCATCCTGTTAGATAGAACAAACAGTCCACCGAGCTTCCCTACACAGGCAGGCTTCCTCCTTTCCTGCCTGGGCTTCGGGCTAGTTCTCGGCTGCTTTCCTACATAGAGCCCCATCGCTGTAGGGCCTCTTGTCTGGAGCTACAGAGACCCACACGCCCCGTCACTCTGCCTCTCCACCCCTCCCCCTGGTACAACCAGCACTTCCTCTGCCTCAGGACGAGGTTTTAAAGGGGCCGTGCTCTCTAAAGCCCAAGGGGTCGCACCGTTTTGGCTCTTGTGTTCAGTTGACACTCTCTACTGTAGGGGTTAAAATAAGCAGTTTTTGAGACCTGCAAAGTCTGATACTGAGAAACCCACTGACCCCATTCCACGCAGGCTGTTCCTTAGAGAGATGCAGGATAAGGCTGCACAATCAAGACCGGTCTGCAACCACTCTGAGACACTTATTTCTCCCCGGTCAGTGTCAAATACCACAAATGAAAATATAGGCCGAGGAGCGAGCAGCTTTGCCATTATACATCCACTGTGAGAAAGTTCAAAGCCAGAAACACCCGGTAAATAGACGTGGAAAGGCCACAACTCACAGGGCTGGATTCTCATTGACACTAAAGCCCCTTGACCCCACTGGAGCAGTGGGAGGGGCCTTACAGTGAGTGCAAATGTCATTTAGGGGCAGCTCACAGCCATTGGCCGTGTGGGGTAACGGAGCCTGGTTTGACATGAGACTCAGCCCAACTCGTTAACACTAGAAGAAGCCCCTGGCTGGGAAGCCATTAGAGGAAAGACTCATAAATGTGAGGGAAAGTGTAACGTGGGAAAGACACGTAGGGGGCAGAGTTAAAGACGTGTGTGGGGCAGAGCTACAGAGGGGCTGAGCACTCACAGTACCCATTGAGTTCAATTGGAGTTGTGGGTGCTCCGCACTTCTGAAAGCCATGCCCCTAAGCTGATCCCGTTATTCATTGGCCTGGTTACTCCTTGTCCTGGGGATGGTCTTGCTGGGTTTCACATGGAGGTGAGAGTTGCTCCCCCGAAGGTCACCATGGCAGGAGCAGGGTAGCTCACCGCTCTGGAGCCGCCGCACCCTGTAGAACAGGCATTGATTGAGCTGATAACACACAGCTGTGGGTACCCCCCCCCCCCGGGTGAGCAGCAGGACGTCTCTCTGCGATGGAGGTACACCTGAAACACACAGCAGGGAGCCCTCCTGGGGTTGAAGGTTCCAGTGTGCGGTGGTAGGTGACCACTAGGGGTGTGGGTGGCCTGTTCCATGACCTGCTGACATATCTCTCTCCCCATCATCTTTCCCCCGGCTCATCCCTCAACCCCAGGAGGAGGCCCGAGAACCTTGCTCCACTGCAAACCCCTCCCATGAGTTTTCCATTGTCACAGATGCACAAGTGGAACATTACTCACAACGGCCCCTCATATCAAAGTGCTTCACACACAGAAATCAATTTAACCTCACGGTGCTCATGTCAATCTGGTCTATATTATCACCAATTTACAGATAGCAAAACTGCCAAACACTGGGCTTGATCCTGCACCCATGGAACCAAGTGGCCCAGCCAGTGGTCTGTGGGAAGCTTACATCTGATTTTGAACTTGGAGAGGCTGGGGGGATGTTTGAAGGCTGGAAGTGGGGGGTCAGGAAAGATGTCTTTCAGGAAGGGGTCCCCATGGAGTGTGGGTTGTAGTGGTTTGATGATACCACATATGGGTTCCAGTGCGAGGTGGTAGGTGACAATTAGGGGTGTTTTATTTCTGTTCTCTCGGGGTATTTGGGTGGCCTGTTCTGTGACCTGCTGACATATCTCCATCATCTTTCCCCCAGCTCCTTCCGCGACCTGTCTGCATTGCATTTCATTTCCACTCATCTCGGCTTCCTGAACCCCAAGTCAGAAGGAGCAGATCACACTCAGGGAGTTTTGTCCCAAGAGGAAGGCTGGGTGGCCTTGCTCTTGTTTAAGGAACTTTGTTTTTACCTGTAGATCCTGAAATTCATCACATCATCATGTCCTCCAGTCCCCAGGACATATGTGGGGATATCTTATTGCCAGCATTACACAGGCACATACATTCCTGTATTGTTTTCTCTTCCCTTGTGTTATTTTCTGCCCCAATGTTTATTTTCTCCCATCATATCTCACTCTCTTGCCTTTTGATTGAATTCTGAAGTTAACTATGCTGTATTCATCCAGCCAGCCTTATTCAAGGAGAGAGGATCCAAACAGATGACAATCCTGACCAGACTGTGAACCAGAATAAAAGTCACAGGTGTCATGGTCGACTTACCAGCTGTCAAAAGTTCCAAAAAACATCAGCTAAAGCCATATTGGACCGGTCTTTTCTATTCCGTCTCCAACCTCTTCTGTCTGTCTGCTTGTTTACAACAGGATAAGTAAATGCCCTCTACATAGCAGGATTGAGTGTGAAATTAACCCTTTCCTTTTCATCAAAAAAGTGGTTCTGAAAATAAAAGACTGATAATTTGCCTCCAAAAGGGGAGATTTTAATTGTATGTTTTGTGTAATCACTCGACCACAGTTTCAGTATAAATACTTGTTTTATTTTATTTTTTTCATGTGTTTTATTAAGTAACCAAGAAGAACTAAGGTCTCCATTTAAAATAACCCTGAACTGACCTATCACTATTTAACGTTGGACAGTGAAAGAGTTTATAAAAACTTGTAACTCTTCAGGCCTTTGAGATCAGTATCAATAAAATACAAAGGACACCAACCTGATACCTATGAGATCCTGCTGCATCTTCCCCTGCCTTTGGTGTTGCTTTCCATCCCCCACTATCTCCCTCCTCTCATCTCTCTCTCTCTCTCTTTTGGCTTTTCACCTTATCCTGAAACCAACTGCACTGCACAGAACCAGCACAATGTGATGAGACGGCCCATCCAGCTCGGCCTGGCCTGAGAAGGACTAATGAAGGAGAGGGACATGACCAAACAAACCAGATGATGACCCTGTTCAAGGAGGTGAGCCAGGGACCAAAACAACTGCTATCATGGCTGATCTGCCAGCCCAGAGTGTCCAGTCAGGACCGATGAGCCTCCCTGTGTCCTGAGAACCCAACAAAAGATGTATTTCCCCATCTTCACTATCCCATCTCGTCTCCCCCTTCTGTGTCTCCCTTCTGTGTCTGTCTCTTTTGTGTAACCCAGGAGACTGACTGTCCCTCCCAACTCAGAATGGAACAACAGAACTAAGCTTTTCTTCCCACCAAGAAGGACTGTTTGAAAGAATAAGAGACTTTCACCAGTATTCACCTAGTTCTAAATGAGACTCCTGTAGGTTTTGATTGTTTGTTTTAGACAATCACTAAATCTCAGTTTCAATGTTTTTTGCCTTGTTTTGATTCTTTTCCTTTTGTGTGTTTCAGTTAATAAATTTCTCACCTTTGGCATGACTTTGACACCGTGTTTGCCATGGCGCTAAGCAGGCTGAGGGCTCTGGACACCAAACCCCGAACCTGGTATAACACTTTAATGTTGGACAGTGACAGGGTCAGGTAACACCTTTGACTCTTTGGGCCCACTTATTCAATATAAAATAATACAACTCCTCCCTACCTCTCTCCTAACCCCTACCCCTTTCCCTCACCCAGAGGGGAGGGCAGATGTGAGCAATGGAGGGACTGGGTGGCCCACAGAACAGGGGCTGGGTCTGAATTCTATACAGAAGTAGGGAGCAGGTCCCAATGCTTCTTTACGACTGGGCAGGGTGAGTTGAGCCTGGTTGGGGAGGAGATGCGGGTCCCTGGCTCCATCGTCCTGCTTGGGAGAATCCCCCAGTTACTCCAATGGAGGCACCGATCCAGAGCCCCGAAGTGCTCACTCTGTGATGTCCCCACCATGTGTCACTAGGGCAGGTAAGGGAGGGGCCAGCGCCGAGGGGCCCCACGGCGGAGCTTACTGGACGCAGCCCAGAGCCCCAGGAATCATACCACAGTGCCATTTATTGGTGAGTTTCCAGTTTTTCCCTCCCTCCCCCAAACCCTCACAAACTAAATGCAGGAACCGATATTGTGAGTTACAAGGGAGAAGCCAGGAAACACAGAGCTCAGTGCTGCGGGATTGAGCTCATCACAGTGCTATGGGGCAGTGCAGACGGTGCCCTCCTTCCCCCTGTTATCTCCCCTGCCCCGGCCTTCCCCCCCATGTCTGTTGCAGCATCCGAGGGTGAGATGGCTGGCAGAGTCCCAGGGCCTGGGTTCACTTTTGGATGCTGTGGTAGAAGCGCCCAGCGCTGGTCCCCTCTGCTCCATTGCTACTTGCTCTGCTGTGTTAGGCATGAAAGGGCATCTCCACCTTTATCTGACCTGTGGGGTTTACTTAACACCTGCCAGTCCCAGGACTTTCCAGAAACATTGCGAATTTCCTGGAAATGGAAACTGAAAATTAAATTCCTTAAGTGTGATGAAGACCCTGAGCAAGGGGCAGAGGGAGAACGGTTGAAATGGGGAACTGGCAGAATAAAGCCAAGGTCAGGAAGGACTGGTTAATGGAGGGTGACTGGACTTGTCCTTGGCAGTTCTGGGGTCAGTTCCCAGCTCTGTCGCAGCCTCCCTGTGTCACCTCAGCCACGTCACTTCAGGCAGATTTTCAAAGCTCCTCAGGCAGGACAGTGCTTAACCCCTAGATACTCTGCTGCCTCGTGGAGTCCTCAGCCCTTATCCTGGTCTTTAAGAACCAGAGTTTGGGTTAAACACAGAAGCAGGAGGTTTAAGAGCCTTTTCTATTTTTTGTTAGCGTTAGTTATAACTCTGGATCGTCTTGATATCCATAGAACTACCCAGTCCAAATCTGCAGGGCTGATGGGGAGATGGAGTCAAAGCTGGAGTCCAGCTGATGCCCCTTACTCCATGTTTTCCTAAAAATCACAAAGTGTCAGATTCAGCTAACTGGGAGTTTATGAAAAGACAAAGGTATTTCTATAAGATGAGCAGTGGGAATGAAACCAGAAGCAGCGAATACACAGAGCAGGGAGATGCAACTGCATTACTTATGGACTGCGGAATGTAGAGCAGATCAGTCGCACTAGTCTGGCGAGTGGCATCATATGAACCAATCATTATCAGAGCCCAACACATCAATGGGGACTTGATCACAGCCTTCATCTCAGCGACAGGCTTCCGAACCTGGCTAGTGAGTATAATGAGGGAAATGTCATCCAGCCCAAAGCTCTCACAATACACTCTCATCTTATCCACCAGGATGCCAACATTGCACTTAACCGAGAGAGCTGGGAGAGGAACAGCAGGGATGGCACATGACTTCAGGGCTTGTGTCATGAATACAGGGGGAAGGGTAGCAATCTTTATGTATGCAGTAGCATAAAATCCCTCCTTGGCAGCTGTACTGGATTGCCTTACCATCTAAAACCACAGAAACTGCGAATAGGGCAAGGAAATGCATTAGGTTATCTTTTGTTTTGGCTTGTGAATTTTCTTATGCTACAGAGGTAATTTCATTCCTGTTTTTGTAACTGTGAAGCTGAGCTCAGAAGGAAATCCTCTGTGTTTTAAACAATTTTATTACCCTGTAAAGTTATCTTCCATCCTGATTTTGCAGGTGTGACTCTTTTATTTTTTTCTTTATAAATAAAATTCTTCTTTTAAGAACCTGATTGATTTCAGTGTCCTGAAGACAAAGGGTCTGGTCTGTGCTCACATTACTAAGGCAACTGGTTGGAATATTATTCTCAAGCCTCCCCAGGAAAGGAGGTGAAGGGGCTTAGGGGGATATTTTGGGGGGATAGGGATTCTAAGTGACCCTTCTCTGTATTTTTGTGTAAATCACTTGGTGGTGGCAGCAATACTGTCCAAGGACAAGGAAAGGAATTTGTGTCTTGGGGAAATTTTAACCTAAGCTGGTAGACTATAAGCTTAGGGTGTCTTTCATGCGGGTCCCCACATCTGTACCCCAGATTTCAGAGTGTGTGTGTGGGAACCCTGACAGCTTGTTTCCAGATCTGCCTCTGCAAAGCCTTTTTCTTCTTTTCCAAGATTGGTTGAGAAAGGTTGGGCAGGGCCAGGAGGAAAACGTGTTTGTTGTGACTTTCCAGTTCCTTCAGCAACGTTTTCTGCAGTGTGGGAGAATCGTATTTCTGAAATTCCCTACTCAACACAAGAAAAACCTGCGGGGAGCTCATCCCTTCTCTGGGCAGGTGCTTGATGCAGTCGTGTCTGATTTTCTCCAGGGTTCTCTCCTCATTGAAGCTTTTTTTTTTCTCATTGTACAGGTCCAAGTCCACGTTGGAGCGCACAAAGTAGAAGTTCTTCCCCATCTTCCGGATCTCCTGGGCCAGTTTGGTATGGCTGGCTCTGAACCACTCCAAAGGGAGGATGATGAAGAAATCATAGAGATTGAATGTCACCTGCTCCAGGTAAGTGTCTGGCTGAAAATCTGGGGTCCCGGTCCCCAGGCAGGTCCCAGAAGATCACATTGGGGAACTTGAAATGCTGGTACCACTCTGGTTCTTTGGTCATCTCTGCCACCCCGGGCTCAGCGGATCCTTTGTCTTTCATCTCCCAGGTCCCTGAGGGCATTGAGGAAGGACAATTTCCCAGCTCCTGACTCCCCTGTGATCGCAATGTTGAGCTCAATTTTTTTAAGCAACTCGTCAGAATTGTGCACCACAGATGCTGCTGTTAATGAGAGATCTCCTGCTTTCTGTATTTTGTAAATACGTTACCGAAGATAACTTTTTATTGTTCTATCCTCCTATGGAGAAAAACACCCAGAAATTACACTTAGTCATTTTCCTTCAACAGAACAAAGTCACCTAGGAATTGTAACATGCAGTGAGTAAAAACGAGTGTTAACTAGTGGACAGAACCCTAGACTGGGCTCAGTTTCCCCATCTGTAAAATGGGGATAATGATAAGCACTTTAGATCTACAGATGGAAAAGCATGACATAAAAGCCACGTATTATTATTTATCATACATGTCCTGTACTTCTCATGGGGCTGGCATGCTCTCCCCTTACCGAGCACTTCAGAGAGCAGGCAGTTCTTGTCCGGTTCGTGACCTGAGCCAGGCTCCTCGCCACCCCCAGTGTAGCCTGTTTGCCCTACTTCCCCACACTGGCCACCAGCTGCTGGGCCTCCCCCTTTTAAACACCCCTTCTTAAGCCTAACAGCCAGCCCAGGGATGGCTTTAAGCCTCGGGTTAGCGGTTCACCCTCAACAGAGATGGGGTCTGTCATCCCCATCGCAGAGCCATGTCTGCTGCAGATGGATTTGTGGGGTCTCTACCCAAATTGGGGGTAAGGGACTCTACATCTCCACTCGACAACTAAGGGGAGGAGGGAAATGGAGGCCTCAGTACCATCTCCCCCACAAATACCCCCTATCCGCTTCAATTCCTCCCACATTGGAGTCCCCTCTGCTACCTCCCCACCTTCCCCATGCAGTGTCCAGCCATGGGGTAGGGTCTCCAGACTTGTCCTTCCTCCCCAATCACCCCGATCCTGCTGCTCCCGTGGAAGCTCAGAGCTGCGCAGTAGGAGATGTAGGAGGAAGGTTCAGCTGGACCCCTCCAAAGCCCTGTGTCTCCATGTGCCACCATTTCTATCCCCCCCCTTTCCAAAAATGCCCTTGCTGAATCCCTGTCAATCCCTGCATCCTCTTCCCGGGTCCTCAACCCGCAGGACCCCGCCAATGCCTGCCCCTTCAGCCCCAGGGTGTGCTGGGCAGGCAGAGAGATGGAAGGCAAGGAGGGGGATAGCCGGGCTGTGGGTCATGTGAGTGCTGGAAAATGATCTTTGAAAAACCCCCAAGGAAATGAACTTCCCAAAACTTTATAGGTGCAGCGGTCTGGTGGCCTGGAGGTGCCCTTTCAGAACGGGGAGAGTGGCTAAATGGAAACCTCTGACAACCAGAACGTGACAAGTTAAAAATACACCCCAGCCCCACACTGCAACCTTAATTCTGTTGCTTTCACTTACCCCTCAGTAAGCCCTGAAGACCACGGTCCCCTCTGCCACCAGACAGCCGACATTCCTGCTGCAAGAAAGCCTTTGTGTGCTGCTACTGCCGTAGCCTACTTAGCTCAGTGCTGGATCTCACGGTACATCCACTCCTCCCCTCACCTCACACCGATAGCTTGGCCCTGCTGCTCCAGCGACTCTGTCCTTCCTTCAGCCTGGCTGCCCCTGACCCAGCGAACGAGGTGTGTGCACATGGGTGCTGGAATTCAAAACTGGAACTCAGCACAAACAATGACATTCTTTTCAGGTTCTGGCACCACCCTTGCTCCACCAGTCCCGGTGGCTATTGCCAATTTCAGGGAGGCAGTTAAGGTGGCTACCTATCTCCTAGCCCCTGTGTTTGCACCCCACAGTCCACGCGGCTCAGTTCTGACCTGCCACACGACCTACTCCCATGGTCCGAGGCCTCCATTGTTTGCAGCTGTCTCTTCTTCTGCAAAGAGGCTTAATTGCTGTCTTCATCGAACCTGAAAGCAAGTGCTGGGCTTTGATGGGGAGCCCTGGCTCCCATCCTCCCTGCTCTAACTACTACACCCCACTCCCCTTTGCACACAGCCCCGCTGGTGTCTGGCACCCATTGCCCTTCTGGGGAAGTGATGGTGTCATCGATATTCAGGGTGAAAGCTGGATCGACCCTGTCAGAGCCATGGTCAACTGCCGTAAGGAATCCCTGCACCAATGCAACTGTCCCAAACGCAGCGAGGGCAGCTGGAGCGTGCACTGCTGAACAAGAAAACACAAGTCTTTGGGAGACTGCTGAACAAGAAAACACAACACATAAAACGGCAAATTTACTTCAGCAATAGCTGCGCAACAGACCTACACTAGCACCTCCCCAAACAACGTTAACTGTGTCCTCGGGAGCCCTCGTCTGCCGGCTCTGTCTGCACTGGGGGTTTTGCCAGCAGAGCTACATCAGCCAGGGATGAGATATTTTCACATCCTGGACCCATGCTATGCCATTGCCATATAACATGTCAGCACCAACCAGGCGTTACAGGGTATGTCTATGGTGCAATAAAAGTCCTGCAGCACCGAATGTCAATTGACTTGGGCTCCAGAGGGCTTGGGCTGAGGGGCTAAAAAGAGCAGTGTAGACTTTCCAACATGGGCTCTGAACGAGGGAGGGAGGGTCTTGGAGCCCAGACTCCAGCCTGAACATCTCCCCTGCTGTTTGTAGCCCCGCAGCCCGAGCCCTGCGAGTCCGAGTCAATTGACCTGGGCTCAGACTTGGCACTGTGGGTTTTCCTTTGCAGACTAAACATACCCACAGTGTATCCCCAGTGGCTGCTGCCCATCACTGTCGGAGGTGGAGGCAGAAACCTAGCAGATGCAGATTGGAGCATCATAGCATGACCCTGAGAAGAACCAGGAGATGAAGCCTCTGGGGCATAAATCTCACAGTAGCCAGGCTAGGGGCACGTGTAGTTCGGTGGGTATGTTAACGATAGAAATGTGAGGGAGGTGTCATTTGAGTCGTACACATCTGCAGAACCATAATTTCAATGGTGCCCCCTCCTCAGCATGCCCTGACCCCCAGCTTCAGGTCCTCCAGTTGGTGGAAATTTTGACAATAGAGTGTCGCCAGAAATGAGCGAGTTGGGTATCACTCGAAAGCCCTTTGTCCCACAGACACAATGGCAGCAACCACGACTAACCTAGGCCTGGTCTACACTAGGAGGTTATGTCGAATTTAGCAGCGTTAAATCGAATTAACCCTGCACCCGTCCACACAATGAAGCTATTTAGTTCGACATAGAGGTCTCTTAAATTCGACTTCTGTACTCCTCCCCGACGAGGGGAGTAGCGCTAAATTCGACATGGCCATGTTGAATTAGGCTAGGTGTGGATGGAAATTGACGGTAATAGCTCCAGGAGCTATCCCACAGTGCACCACTCTGTTGACGCTCTGGACAGCGGTCAGAGCTCGGATGCTCTGACCAGCCACACAGGAAAAGCCCCGGGAAAATTTGAATTCCTTTTCCTGTCTGGGCAGTTTGAATCTCATTTTCTGTTTGGACATCGTGGCGAGCTCAGCAGCACTGGCAATGATGCAGAGCTCTCCAGCAGAGATGGCCGTGCAATCTCAGACTAGAAAGAGGGCCCCAGCATGGACTGATCGGGAAGTCTTGGATCTCATCGCTGTGTGGGGAGATGAGTCCGTGCTTTCCGAGCTGCGATCGAAAAGACGGAATGCAAAGATCTACGAGAAGATCTCAAAAGCCATGACAGAGAGAGGATACAGCCGGGATGCAACGCAGTGCCGTGTGAAAAATCAAGGAGCTGAGACAAGGGTACCAGAAGACCAAAGAGGCAAACGGACGCTCCGGATCCCAGCCCCAGACATGCCGTTTCTATGAGGCACTGCATTCCATTCTAGGTGTGTCCGCCACCACTACCCCACCACTGACCGTGGACTCTGAGGATGGGATATTGTCGAGGGCCACTTCCTCAGAGATGTTAGCGGATGGGGAAGATGAGGAAGGAGATGAGGAGGACGAGGCAGTCGCTGATTTCCCAGACAGCCAGGATCTCTTCATCACCCTCACAGAGATCCCCTACCAACCGTCCCCAGGCGTTAACCCTGACCCAGAATCAGGGGAAGGATCAGTCGGTAAGTGTTTTAAACATCTAAACATTTATTTTGAACAGAACATTCATATTAACAGTGGGTTTTTCATGATTTGTTTGCCCTAGGCACTTAACGTTTCAGTCCTTGGCAGTGCAACTACTGCAAAAAAATCTAACAATGTCCGGTTTATCATGATTGGTTTGCCCTAGGCGCTCTACTGTTTAGTCCTTGCCAGTGCAGCTACAGTAAAATTCGGTCTATATGTCCGGGGATAGAGCTGAAATCCTCATGGGACATCTCCATGAAGCTCTCCTGGAGGTAATTGGAAAGCCTTTGCATGAGGTTCCTTGGGAGAGCGGCCTTATTGTGTCCTCCGTAGTAGGAAACGTTTCCGCGCCAGGAGATCATCAAGTACTCCGGGATCATTGCCTTGCAGAGCAGGGCGGCATACGGCCCTGGTCTTTGCAGGCTTTCCCGAAGCATCCGTTCTTTCTCGGTCTCTGAAATCCTCATCAGAGTGATGTCGCTCATGGTGACCTGCTTTGAATTAGGTAGGGGAATGTTAGTATTGAGACTGCTTGCCTGTTCCTTTACAGAACTGTAACCGCCGGTTTACAGCCACGCGGTGGAGGCGGGAGAGGGGCAGCATACAGGGATCTTTCCCTGGGACAGCTGCGAGGGGGTGGAACAGGGGCAGAGTTCATGCTTGCCGGATTGCTGCAGCAGGGACTGGCATTGCTTTGACCGTGAAAGGAGGCCAGTGCTATTATTAAAGTTTTAAGCAGCCACAAGTCTACGGCTTACCATGTCGGCCTGCTACACAAATTCCGCTGTCCTGCCCCGCTTCTCAGATCGGCAGTGCAAGACCCCAGGCACTGAATGCGAAGGCCGATAATTCGACCTTGTCCTGAGTGCGCATGTGATAGGTGCTGTGCATGGCCTTGTTCACAGAGAAAGACTATGTTCTTTGTTCACAACAAAATTTATCTTTCCGAGGAATTCACTCCCTTTTTCCCATCCCACAGCTGTGACTGTCTCCCAACCCAGCCTGGCATCACACTCCCAGAGGCTAGCGTAGATTAGGCGTAGAAAGAAAAGGACACGGGAAGACATGTTCTCAGAACTTATGGGCTGCTCCTGAGCCGAGGCGGCACAGCAGACCCAGTGGAGGGAGAACATGTTCCAAATCCATCGAGCACACATTGAACGGGAGGAGAGGTGGTGGCAGGAAGACCAGCAGGCAACTCAAACGCTGCTTGGACTAATGAGGGAGCAAACGGACACGCTCTGGCGCCTTGTAGATGTTCTGCAGGACCAGAGGCAGGAGGACAGAGCCCCGCTGCAGTCTATCTGTAACCGCCCTCCCCCGCCACCAAGTCCCATACCCCCCTCACCAAAAGTCCCAAGAAGGAGGGGCGGCAGAGTCCGTGAAAACTCTCACTCCACCCCTGCAGACTGCTCAAGTACCAGAAGGCTCTCATTCCCCAAAATTTGATAAGTCCTTTCCTTCCCGCCTCACCCAAGCCCCCGTCCCAGTTTCATCCCCTAACTGTGTAGTTGCTAATAAAAAATACGTTCCTGTTAATTACTGTTTCCATCATGTTCTTTTTGAGGAGAGTCTGTTTGAAAGAGGGAAGGGGGTTGGTAATTGGACAGGACAGTCACCTTTACCAGGGTACAGACGCGGGGGCAGGTTCAGCAGCAGGTCACACACACATTGCAGTCACTAGGCACCCTGGTCAGTCTGGGAGGTGGTTTTCATGTTCTGTGTGTGGGGGGGGGGCTATGTGACTTTGTGGCGGGGGAGGGCAGTTAGAGATCTTATGCAGCGGTCCTTATCCTGGATCACAGAGCCATGCAGCAGGGGTTCTGTAACCGTCCTCCCCCTGCCACAAAGTCACATAGCCCCCACACACAGAGTCCCGAACAGGAGGGGTGGCAGGCTCCGTTGAAACAACCAGTCCACCACTGCGGAGCCTGTCATTCCTCGAGTTTAGAAGCATCCTTTGCATCACTACACTACACCCGCTCCCCACCACAGTCTGCGTCCCAGTTTCAACACTTTACCGCGAAAACAGTAATAAAGACAACTGTGTTCATTAACAAATTTCCAGTGATTTTATTTTTAAACGTGTGTTGGAAGGGGGTGAATGGGGTGAATGGGGTATGTAACTGGAGAGTATAGTGAACATTCACTGGGTAAAGAAACGGGGGCAGGTTCAGCTTCTCTGTAAACAAACTTAATAGTCACAGGTTACCCTGCTCACTGTGGAACCTAGCTTTCAAAGCCTCCCAGATGCACAGCGCGTCCCGCTGGGCTCTTCTAATCGCCCGGCTGTCTGGCTGGGCGTAATCAGCAGCCAGGCTATTTGCCTCAACCTCCCACCCCGCCATAAAGGTCTCCCCCTTGCTCTCACAGAGATTGTGGTGCACACAGCAAGCTGCTATAACAATGGGGATATTGGTTTCGCTGAGATCAGAGCGAGTCAATAAGCTTCTCCATCTCCCCTTGAGACGTCCAAAAGCACACTCCACCACCATTCTGCACTTGCTCAGCCGGTAGTTGAAGAGTTCTTTTTCACTGTCCAGGGCGCCTGTATAGGGCTTCATGAGCCAGGGCATTAGCGGGTAGGCTGGGTCCCCGAGGACGGCTATAGGCATCTCCACATCCCCAACAGTTATTTTGTGGTCCGGGAAGTAAATACCTTCCTGCAGCCGTCTAAACAGACCAGAGTTCCTGAAAACACGAGCGTCATGAACCTTGCCCGGCCATCCGACGTTGATGTTTGTAAAACGTCCCCTATGGTCCACCAGTGCTTGCAGCGCCATTGAAAAGTAGCCCTTTCGGTTAATGTACTGGCTGGCCTGGTGGTCCGGTCCCAGGATAGGGATGTGAGTTCCATCTATAGCCCCACCGCAGTTTGGGAATCCCATCGCGGTGAAGCCATCTAGGATGACCTGCACGTTTCCCAGGGTCACTACCTTTGACAGCAGTATCTCAATGATTGCGTTGGCTACTTGCATCACAACAACCCCCACGGTAGATTTGCCCACGCCAAAGTGGTTCGCGACTGACCGGTAGCTGTTTGGCATTGCAAGCTTCCAGAGGGCTATGGCCACTCGCTTCTGGACACTCAGGGCTGCTCACATCCGGGTGTCCTTGCGCTTCAGGGCAGGGGACAGCAACTCACAAAATTCCAGGAAAGTCCCCTTCCACATGCGAAAGTTTCGCAGCCACTGTGATTCATCCCAGACCTGCAGCACTATGCGGTCCCACCAGTCCATGCTTGTTTCCCGGGCCCAGAATCACCGTTCCACAGCATCAACATGACCCATTGCCACCATGATGTCCACGGCGCGGGGTCCCGTGCTTTGTGACAGGTCTGTGCCACTCTCAGACTTCATGTCCTCACCGCGCTGCCGTAGCCTCCTCGCCCGATTTCTCAGCATCTGCCTCTGGAAAAGGTGGATGATAAGGTGCGAGGTGTTGACAACGGCCATAACTGCAGCGATGGTCGCAGCGGGCTCCATGCTCGCAGTGCTGTGGTGTCCGCGCTGTCACTGACCAGAAAAGTGCGCGAACCCATTGCCCGCCAGCGTGTTCAGGGAGGGATGGCGGGAGTGATGGTTGGATGACGACAGTTACCCAAAACCACCCTCGACACATTTTTTTCCCCAGAAGGCATTGGGGGCTCGACCCAGAATTCCAATGGGCAGCGGGGACTGCGGGAACTGTGGGATAGCTGCCCACAGTGCACCGCTTCCAATGTCGACGCTTGCCCCATTAGTGTGGACTCACAAAGTCGAATTACTGTCCTTAGTGTGGATACACACGTTCGACTTTGTAATATCGATTCCACATATTCGATTTAAGTAAAATCGAACTACTCTCGTAGTGTAGACATACCCCTAGAATAATTATTTGTAGCTTCCCAGAGTCATAACAGTAGGACTTGAAGAGAGGTCGCTAGGTCACCTAATCCAGTCCTCTGTGCTGAGGCAGGACTAAGCATTATCATTCGAGACCATCCCTGACAGATGTTTGTCCAACGTCATCTTTAAAACCTCCAGTGACGGAGATTCCACAACTTCCCTAGGGAATTTGTTCCAGTGCTTAATTACCCTGACAGTTAAGGAGTTTTTCCTAATGCCTCACCAAAAAAATCTCCTTTGCTGCAATTTAAGCCCATTGCCCCTTATCCTGTCCTCAGTGAAGAAGAACAATTTATCACTCTCCTCTTTATAACAACCTTTTACATTCTTGAAGGCTGGTATCATGTCCCCCCTCATTCGTCTCTTCTCCAGACTAGACAAACCCATTTTTTCAATCTTCCCTCATAGGTCATGTTTTCTAGACCTTTAATCATTTTTGTTGCTCTTCGCAGGACTTTCTCCAATTTGTCCACGAAGTGTGATGCCAAGAACTGGACGCAATACTCCAACTGAGGCTCTATCTGTGCCGAGTAGAGTGGAAAAATCACACAACACTCCTGCTAATGCATCCCAGAATCAGGTTCGCTTTTTTGGCAACAGTTTAACATGGGTGACCCATATTTAGTTTCTGATCTGCTATAACCCCAGGTCCTTTCCTGCAGTGCTTCTTCCTAGGCAGTCATTTCTCCTTTGTATGTGTGCAACTGACTATTCTTTCCTATGAGTGGTACTTTGCATTTGTCCCTATTGAATTTCATCCTGTTTATTTCAGACCATTTCTCCAGATTCTCATGATAATTTTGAATTTTAATTCCAGCCTCCAAAGCGCTTGCAACCCCTCCCAGCTTGGTATCATCCACAAACTTTATAAGTATACTCTCTATGCCATTATCCAAAGCATTTGTATAGATATTGAATACTGACAGACCCAGACCAGTGGGGTGCAGGAGTCTGGTAGAAGGCAAATATACTGGCCACTGGATGAACAGTTTTCTGTTCCCTGAGTGACCAGAGCAGGGGCTGCCCTAGAGCAATCAAAGGACCTCCCATCAGTTAGTGGGCGGCGCGCAAGGAGCAGGGAGTGAGAAGCTGCTGGAGGACTAAGGAGTTCAAGCGTGATCAGGCTTCAGGAAGAAGATCCTGAAGTGAGGATAAAGAAGGTGATGGGGGAAGGCCATGGGGAAGTAGCTGAGGGAGTTGTTGCTGTCACGCAGCTGATACAGAGGACACTGTAGACAGGGCTATCCACAGGGCCCTAGGCTGGAACCCGGTGTAGAGGGTGAGCCCGGGTTCCCTCCATCTCTCCAACTCCTGATGGGACACAGGAGGAGTTGACCTGGTCTGTGAGAAACACCAGAGGGGAAGTTCTAATTTGGAAAGGGATCTGGCCTGTCCCCGACCCACTAGGTCGGACAACAGAGACTGTGGAGATTGTTCTCCGTTTCCCCCAGGCTGGCCAGTGATGAGGTTAGCTGAGCGAATGGCAGGTTTGATTCTCTAGCAGAAGCGGCCAAACTGAGGGCTGCTGTGAACCTCTGAGGTGAGCAAATCCGCCAAAAAGTGCAGGACCCACCAAGGCAGAGGAGGAACTTTGTGACACTGGTGTGAGAAGTGGGATCCGGTGTACCCCATGGCGGAAGAAGGAGGGTGTTTAAAAAAAAAAAGTGGGAGAGGGTTTATTTTTTTTCTTTTTCACCACAAAGGGTGACGTAGTGCGGGCACTGATACAAGCCACGGCTGCCCAGCAGGAGGCTACCCGTGTCCAGGCAGCCGCCCAACAGGAGGCAGTGCGGCTGCAGCAGGAGACCAATCGCCTGTTGATGGACCAGGCTGCTCAAGACCGAGCTATGTTGCGGAAACTGGTAAACCAGGTAAAGACCCTTACAGAGCTGAATCGTGGCCATGATGGGATGTGGCTCATACGGGCCAGCCATTGGCTGCAGAAAATGACACGGGAGGATGATGTAGAGGCATACCTTCTGGCCTTTGAGAGGACAGCCCTACGGGAGGTCTGGCCTCGAG
Organism: Terrapene triunguis; assembly: GCF_002925995.2. Taxonomy (NCBI): domain Eukaryota; kingdom Metazoa; phylum Chordata; order Testudines; family Emydidae; genus Terrapene; species Terrapene triunguis. The sequence goes on from NW_020693580.1 coordinate 23,233, forward strand.
ATCAGTAGTCTGGCATCCTCACCCCATTCCTGTGTGGGGAGGCCCAGAAGGCCTATTATGATATGTCTGAAGAGGCTGCAGCAGACTACCCCGAGCTGAAAGCAAAGATCCTGACCAGATCTGGGGTAACGACAACAGTGCGGGCCCAGCGGTATCACGAGTGGAGGTACCAGGAAAACAGAACCCCGCGGTCCCAATTATACGACCTCATCCATGTCGCACAAAAGTGGTTACGAACCGAGTCTCTGAGTCCAGAAGACATACTAGAGGTTCTGGTCATCGACCGGTACATGAGAGGACTACTGCCAGACCTTCGCACCTGGGTAAGCCAGACAAGGTGATTGCACTGGTAGAGCGGCAAAGGACGGCAAGGGAACTGACCTGAACAGTTAAGGAAGAGGCACCCCAGGTTAAACTGGTGGCACCGACCCCCAGATCTCAGGCAACTGAGCCTCCAGGAAGGCCCAGGTGGAAAAAGAGTGGGACTGAAGGCCAACCAGAGGCCACCAAAAGTCAAAGCACTGAGGGTGAAGGTAATCGTGACATTAGACTGCCCAAACCGAGAGACCGGGGAACGCCTAGGGCCCCATACAGATGTTACACCTGCGGGGAGTGGGGACACATAGCTGCACAGTTCCCCAATGCTGAGGAGTCTATGTAACGTGTGGTGGAAAAATGACCACGCATTGTGTTTGGTTCAGATCAGCCTGAGGCCACTTTATTGCAAGCCTGCATGCAGCGGTGACAGCTAGAAAAAACTGTCCCCCTAAGCACGGCACACAGAATGCTTATATAGCTTAAAACCACAAATGTAATACATCAAAACAAGTTTCCTTATATGGGAGAATAGCAAAACAAGCTTTTCCTGTTATTCACAGGTGTTTCTCTTGCAGTTTAACAGCCTTTCTAACACAAAATGTTGTGGTTACATTTTTCTACAGTTGCTTAAAATTTTCCACTGCTCAAAATTTTCCACTCCCCATGGCCGCTTTTGTCTCATGGCCACTTATCTAGCTATTTAGGCCAAAGCTTAGACCTGGTCAATTTTTCCTCTACAAATGTAACAGGCAACCGGGAAAACCCATGCTCCCTAATTCACATAGTGGGGGTTGCACTAACCCCACACAAATATACCAGGCCATTGGTTAAATGGAGTAGAAACCACTGCATTGATAGATTCGGGGAGCGCCATCACGCTCATCTCAGGAAAGCTTGTGAAATGTAGTCAGTTACTACAGGCAAAATGCACAGGGACGACATGTGTCCATGGGATGGTTAGTTACTACCACACCATCCCGGTAAGAATTGAAATCCAGGGGAACACTACAGAGGTAGCAGCAGGTGTGGTGCCTAAACTCCCTTACCCGGTGCTTATAAGGAGGGACTTCCCAGGATTTGATGACTTACTCCCAGTAGGAGGATTGGAGAAAGGGGAGGACCCTGAAGCTAGTGAGGAGTCCATGGTAGACTGTTAACCCCTAATTTTCTCCAAAATTTCCCCAGACATTTTCTCCACTTCCAGACGGGGCAGAAAGACGAAAAAGGAAAGAAGGGCAGCTAAGGCCTTGGGAACCTGAATACTGACCAAAAGCCAGAGGGTCGCTCTCATAGGTAGGTGGACCCGGGCAGCTGAAAAGGAGGTCACCCAGGAGGGAGAAGCACCTGAGCCAGACCCCAACCCTAATGCCTCCGAACCAGCAGAAGCAATAGAGACCCGTCCCCTAGAACTCGGGCAGACCAGCCCTGGGAGGGAAAATTTCAGATGGGACCAAGCTGAAGATCCAAGGTACAACAACATTAGGAAGTAGGTAACAAAATAGATGGGGACCCCATGAAAAGGAAACCCCAGGGACCTGGCCCCTACTTCATTATAAAGAAGGATCTCCTGTACCGGGTTGCATCAGGGCAGGGTCAGAAGGTAGAGCAGCTCCTAGTGCCTCACATACACCAGAAGGCCGTATTAAGCCTCACGCATAGTCATCTTTTTGGGGGCATTTGGGGTAGAGAAGACCCTAGCAAGGGTCCTACGAAGGTTCTTCTGGCCCGGGGTGCATGAAGAAGTGCAGAGATACTGTGCATCCTTCCCAGAGTGTGAGCTGCACAGTCCCTGTCCCCACTTGAGGGCACCTTTGGTACCTCTACCCATCATAGAGGTCCCGTTTGAGCTAATAGCCATGGACCTAGTGGGACCCCTGGAGAAGACTACCCAGGGTCACCAACAGGGCCGGCTCCAGGCACCAGCTTAACAAGCAGGTGCTTGGGGCGGCCAAGGGAGAGGAGCGGCACCTGCTGCAATTCGGGGGCGGCAGGTCCCTCACTCCCTCTAGGAGCGAAGGATCTGCCGCTGAACAGCTGCCGCTGATCGCGGCTTTTTTTTTTTTTTTTTTTTCTTGGGGTGGCAGAAATGCTGGAGCCGGCCCTGGTCACCAATATATATTTGTCATTCTGGACTATGCTACACGGTATCCAGAAGCCATCCCCCTGCAGAACACAGCCTCTAAAACAATAGCCAAAGAGCTAGTGGGGATCTTTGCCCGAGTGGGGCTACCAAAGGAGATACTGACGGACCAAGGAAACCCCAGTCAAGACTAATGAGGGACCTATGTGACCTATTCCACATACATATCCTGAGGACTTTCGTCTATCATCCACAGACCGATGGGCTGATAGAAAGGTTCAAACAAACCCTGAACGCTATGATAAGGAAGGTGGTAAGTCGAGACGGGAAGGATTGGGACACCTTACTACCATACCTTATGTTTGCCATCTGAGAGGTACCTCAGGCCTCAACTGGGTTTTCTCCCTTTGAGCTATTATATGGGCGCCAACCCTGCGGCATCTTGGACATAGCCAAGGAAATTTGGGAGGAGGAGCCCAATGAGGGGAAGAATGTAATTGAGCATGTGTTAAAAATGAGGGACTGGATAGTGCAGGTCACTGCCATTGTGCGGGAACACCTAGAGAAGGCACAAGAGGCCCAACGAGCTCAGTACAATTGCCAAGCCAAAGTTCAGCAGTTACGGCTCAGAGACTGAGTAATGGTGTTGGTACCCACAACAGAGAGTAAACTTTTGGCCCAGTGGCAAGGACCCTACAAAATAGTTGAACCCATAGGGAAGGTAAATTACAAGGTGCAACAACTGGGATGTCGGAAACAAGAGCAAATATATCATGTCAACCTTCTGAAACCCTGGCATGCGCAGCTGTCCAAAAAGACCTACCCCAGGAAAACAACCCCCCCGAACAGGTGAGTGTGCCTCCCAATATAATGCCAGACCAGAAGAATGAGGTGTCTGAGATGATCTTCCGGAACCAAGATGTGTTCTTGACAAAACCGGGTCGAACAACCGAGACATATCACCACATCGTCACGAACCCTGGGGCCAGAGTAACAATGAGGCCCTACCGGGTGCCAGTGGCCAAAAGGGAGGAAATAAAAGCAGAAGTAAAAAAAATGCTGGAGTTGGGGATCATTGAAGAATCCCACAGTCAGTGGTCCAGCCCAATCGTGTTAGTGCCCAAACCTGATGGCACCACAAGGTTTTGCAATGACTTCCGGAGACTAAATGAGATATCCCAGTTCGACGCGTACCCCATACCTCGCATAGATGAGCTAGTGGACTGTCTGGGCAATGCCCGGTATTTGACTACCCTAGATTTGACGAAGGGGTACTGGCAGATTCCCCTTGCAGAAGACGCAAAGGAAAAGACTGCGTTCTCTACACCAGAGGGTCTTTTTCAATATACAGTCCTCCCTTTTGGACTACATGGGGCCCCAGCTATCTTCCAGCGCCTCATGGACAAGTTATTACGCCCCCATAATCATTATGCTGCTGCCTACCTAGACGATGTGGTCATTCATACCCCAGACTGGGAAACCCACCTAGAGAAGGTGGAGGCAGTCCTCGATACCTTCAGGTGAGCTGACCTTACAGAAAACCCTGCCAAGTGTGCGGTAGGGTCTACAGAGGCCAAATATCTTGGCTACATTGTGGGAAAAGGTCTGGTAAAACCTCAACTGAGTAAGTTAGAGGCCATACAAAATTGGCCCTGTCCAAGTCACAAGAAACAAGTCTGGGCATTCCTAGGCGTGGTGGGGTATTACCGACGATTTATCCCCCACTTTGCCACCAGGGCAAGCCCACTGACAGACCTAGTGAAGGCCCGTGGACCTGATCTGGTGAGATGGTCTGACGCAGCAGAGAGCGCGTTCACAGACCTACGGGCTGCCCTCTGCAGTAACCCTATACTGATAGCCCCAGATTTCACCAAGGAATTTATCCTGCAGACAGATGCATCAGAAGTAGGGTTGGGGGCCGTCCTATCACAGATGGTCAGGGAAGAGGAACACCCAATTCTCTACCTCAGTAGGAAGCTCCTTCCTAGGGAACAAAAATATGCAGTGGTGGAGAGAGTGTCTCGCCGTAAAATGGGCCATGGAAACGTTGCGCTACTACCTGCTTGGATGCAGATTTGTCCTCATGACCGACCATGCCCCTCTTCAATGGATGCAGCGGAACAAGGAGAAGAACACAAGGGTGACCAGGTGGTTCTTATCGCACCAACCTTTCCAGTTCCGTGGGCAACACAGAGCAGGGAGCCGTCACGGCAATGCCGATAGCTTGTCACATGTACACTGTCTGGCGTCCCAAGCTGCCCAACCCCTTGGCGTTGAGCAGGGGGGAGGGATATGTGACAGACCCAAACCAGTGGGGTACAGGAGTCCGGTAGAAGGCAAATATACTGGTCACTGGATGAATAGTTTTCTGTTCCCTGAGTGACCAGAGCAGGATCTGCCCTAGAGCAATCAGGAACCTGCTAGAGCCAATTAAGAAAGGCAAGCTAATTAAGACACCTGGAGCCAATTAAGAACTTTCTAGAATCAATTATGGCAGGCAGGCTAATCAGGACACCTGGTTTAAAAAGCACCTCCCATCAGTTAGTGGGCGGCGTGCAAGGAGCAGGGAGTGAGAAGCTACTGGAGGACTAAGGAGTTCAAGCGTGATCAGGCTTCAGGAGGAAGATCCTGAAGTGAGGATAAAGAAGGTGATGGGGGAAGGCCATGGGGAAGTAGCCGAGGGAGTTGTTGCTGTCACGCAGCTGATACAGAGGACACTGTAGACAGGGCTATCCACAGGGCCCTAGGCTGGAACCCGGTGTAGAGGGTGAGCCCAGGTTCCCTCCATCTCCCCAACTCCTGATGGGACATAGGAGGAGTTGACCTGGTCTGTGAGAAACACCAGAAGGGAAGGTCTAAATTGGAAAAGGATCTGGCCTGTCCCCGACCCACTAGGTGGGACACAGAGACTGTGGGGATTGTTCTCCGTTTCCCCCATGGAGGGAGTGCTTCAAACTGGTTTGCCATCATCAGCAAAACACAAAAGGGTTCAGTTGTAGAGATTATCAGTTTTGTGCTTTATGCCAAAAGAGTTAAGAGGCACTGCTTGAGATGTCAGCATCCAGCCAGATATTACCGGCTGGATGCTGGAAATTACTGGAATCTGTCCACAAATGGTATAGACACAGTTACATAACATACATGTAACATAAGACTACAGGGCAGATTTCTGAACAAGGAAACTTCCTGCCGTTTGTTTCTCCTGTGTCCAGAGAAACTGGCTTTTGTGCACACCTACAAAGCTACCCGATTATCCCCCTGCACTCCTCTCCTTTGCCATCGTGCCTACAAACAGCTTGACACTTGTTAGGGAGCAGGGGTGCTCAGACACCCCCTACCCCCGTCTCTCATGCTGACTAGCAATGATGTGCAGGTAATTGACCGCTCAGTTTGCTGGTGTCTCAGAAAAAGATCTGATGGAAACGTTTAGACTTTTTGGCATTTTTAGGGCGTTTTCGGTGTGACTGAAGCTGAAATCAATGTTCATTCTTTAGTGGTCTATTTTATGCAATGAGAGAAAAGGGAGCAGCTCATAGGGTGGGGGCAAATGGGGGAGCCATTAACACCTTCCAGTTACACAGATCGGTGCCCAAGTGCAGTGTGTGCTGATGTGTTAGCCGGGCACTGGGCAGGACTGGCAGTCTGGAGGAAGGTTAGATCCCAAGCCATGGCCCTGAAGGTGTAACAAATAAAGTCATCCGGTCCCCAAATTCATCACTGGAATGTAGCCATTGCCAGATGGGGTCAGAGCTGAGGTCCGTCTACATCAGTCTCCTGTCTCTGACAGAGGCCAGCACTGGAGATCCAGAGGAAGATCTGGGATAGTAGCATTGTGGGAGATGTGGGAGAACCTACCCCCATATTTTTGGCCCCCCACTATCATTAAGAGCAGTTGAAGCCCTGCACCATGAGGTTCAACGTCCCTTCCCACATTTTTGCGATGATTAATTATGACAACTCTGGATATTCCTGGTGTCCAATTGAATATCTGCTCCCGTCCCAATGTAGAAATACTCAACCTGCCGGCCTCAAACTAAGGTGCAAATGATGCCCCTTAATCTGTGTTTTTCAAAGCGCAATAAAGATCAGATGCACAAAGTGCCAGGTCACATCAGTTTATTAAAGTGTAAAAGTGTGTCTGCAAGAGTCAGAATAATAAACCACGGGCAATGAGTACATGGAGCTGTGAGACAGAACGCACGCTGGGTCCTGATTGCAGAATACAGAGCAAATCTGTTGCAACAAATTGGTTCATAGCATCATTTGAACCAACCACTATCAGAGCCCAAAACAATCCCACTCCAGTCTGCACGCCCCAGGTTAGTCTAAGCCGTGTCCGTGATTGCTAGACACCTGGCCAACCCTCAGCTCAGCCTCAACAAGCGAGTCAGTGTCCAAACTCAGCAGCAGTAGGTCAAGCTGCAGCTCAGGAATAAAACAAAAATCTGACAGGAGCAATTTAAGAATTTAGTCTCTGGTTGGGGTTTAACAGCCAGATGCTTCCAAACCCTCCCAGGGTACAACTATTATTATTATTTGCACCAGGGCAGCACTGAGATATGGGTCCCATTGTGCCAGGTGCGGCACAGACCCAGACTGAGATCAGGGCTCCCATTGTATGGGGCATGGCACAGTCCCCATCAGAGATCTGGGACCCCGTAGTGCCGAGCTCTGCACAGATCCTGCCAATATTGGGGGTCTCCATTGTGCCGGATGCTGAACGGACCCTGACAGAGATCAGGGACCCAACCCCATTGTGCTGGTCATTGCACAGACCTTGACTGAGATCAAGGTCCTTGCTGGGTGTTACACAAACACACAGTGAGGTCCAAAAGGGATGTTTGTTAATGGAAGGTGTGACACTCTGTACCTCAAAGCAATACCCTGGAACCCCCTTATTCACCACTGACATGTCATTAGGATCGGTTTTGTACTCAGTCTGCCTTGTGAGGTATCATTTTTAAAACTCTTGCTCTGTTGAACATTAATATCCTGTTGGATGGTATGTGCTAGCATTGTATGGGAAGTTATGAAGTATTGCTGGATGTGTTACTGAAATATACTGTGAGGTTGGGACAGGGCCGGCTCTGGCTTTTTGGCCGCCCCAAGCAAAAAAAAAACAACAACGGGGCGGCCAG
>NW_020693580.1:30868-37259 GCF_002925995.2 Terrapene triunguis
GGGGGGAGGAGGGGGAGGGAGCGGGCAGGAGAGAGAGAGAAGGGGGCGGCCAAGGCTGCCACGCAGCCCCTCCCACTGCTCCACCTCCTGCCGCCTGCCGCGAGGGCTCCGCTCCGGTCGGCGGGGAGGGAAGGAAGAGGACTGCCCTGGTTCTCCGCGCCGCCGCCCCCTACAGGGCGGCCGGAGCGGAACAAGAACAAACAAACAAACAAAAAAGCGGCCGTGCCGCCCTAGGATTGGGCAGAATGCCGCCTCGAACAGTCTGCCGCCCCAAGCACCAGCTTGCTCAACTGGTGCCTGGAGCCGGCCCTGGGTTGGGAACACCCACAACAAGCCTTTCAGGTACAATGGAGTAGCCAGACAGCGGTTCATGGCTCCTCAACACCCACCAAGAAAAGAATTCACTCTCCCAGAGACTGTATGCAGTGCAAACTTCTCAGAGAGATCACGTAAGCAATGGAGACTGCTTGACCAATGGGGACTGACTGACCCCCATGTTGCAGCACAGATCTTTTCAGCAAGCTGGAAGAAACTATAAAGAGGGGAAGTGACATAATCACTTGGCCTCACTCCCCCCAGTACTCAACACCTGGAAACACGTCTGGTGGACAAAGATTTTGAACTGGGGGAGGTGGTCCCAAACTGTAGGAGAGTCCCAGCCTACATATTGAGGATCTGTGACTCGTTTGTACCGTCTTTCAGGGTGAGACACTGCTTGATTCAAATCCTGTTTAGTTTGTCCAATGTAAACCTCACTCCTGGCCCACACTCTCCTGTGCCACTTGCTCCCCATTGGCTCTCCCGTACCACTCTGGCCATCTTGCCCATGCCCAGCAGCAGGACCCCCCGCCAGCTCCCACGTGAGATCCAACAGCTGCAGGATGAAGCCCGACAAATCCAGACTGGAAATAAGGGGCAAATTTTCCCCAGCGAGGGGAACTGAGTCTTGGAACGACTGCCCCAGGGACGGGGCGGATTCTCCATCCCGCAGAGTCTTTCCATTGAGATCGGGCATCTCTCTAAAAGCTCTGTTCTAGCTCCACCATCAGATTTGGGCTTGAAAGCTACAAAGGGGTGGAGTTAAGGGTGCTCTAGCTCGACTCCCAGATAGGGGCTGAGGCAGAGAAACTGAGTCAGAGAGAAGCAAAAGTGACTTCCCTACAGACACCCAGTGACCTGGATCCCCACCCCACTCAAACCACTAAACCCCACTCCCCTCCATAATCTGGGGATAGAACCCAGACCCCTCCAGCTCTATTCCACTAGCTGATTAGCTGTTGCCAGATGTTTCCAAAGCTGGCCTAAAGGTGGGTGGGTCCCGTCATGCCACATCGGTGGCCTCTCCCCCCAGCTGGGGATTCCATTTATACACCAGGCTCCTCGGCTCCAGACTCCCGCCTTAGCTTGGGCGCTGGCAGGAAGAGGTGCAGGGTGTGAGGCAGCAGCCCAGGGAGCGGGTAGACACACCAGGTGTTCTGTGGTCAGGGCGTTCGGCTGCTAACCGAAAGGAGGGTGGGTCGAGCCCACCCAGGGACGGTGCTGAAATGCTGCACCTCGGCCGCTGCTCTCCTGGCACTGCCTGCCCCAAAGACATGGGCTCAGTTTGACGTCTATATTTGGAGGGGGGGGGATAGGGGATCTGAGGAGGCACTGGATGCATAGAGTGGGCTTAAGGTATGGGGGTTTCTGGGTGGGGGGGGTGTCCGATTGCAGAGGGGTTGGGCGGACATCGGGGTAGCTCCCCAGACAGTGATCCCTCCCCTCCGCAGCTGAGGAGTGATGGGGGCAGGAAGCAGGGCTGGGGGGCTGCACCTTCCTGCAGCCGGGGAGGTCTCTTGGGCTAGGCCTGAGTGGACCCTGGTGGCTCCCAGCAGGGGAAGTTTCGTCCTCCTCTTCCTCCCTCCCCCACCCCACACAGCGTTTAGAGATCCCGGAGATCTGGGTTCGAATCAGGGCCGGCTCTGGCTTTTTTGCCGCCCCAGGCAAAAAAGCCTCCCGCCACCCCCCGCCGGGAAGCGCGGCAGGGGAGGGTGCCGAGCCCGGCCGCGGCCCCGCTCTTCCCTGCCGGAGCGCCGGGGGAAAGGCGGCGAGCCCGGCCGCGGCCCCGCTCTCCCTGGCCAGAGCGCCGGGGGAGTTTTGCGAGCCCGCTGCGGCTCCGCTCTTCCCCGCCGCTAGAGCGCCGCGGGGAGGGCGGCGAGTCCAGTCGCGGCCCCGCTCTCGGGCCGGAGCACCGCCCCCCTCCAGGTGCCGCCCCAAGCACATGCTTGGTAGGCTGGTGCCTGGAGCCGGCCCTGGTTCGAATCCACCACTGACTCCTCTTGTGACCTGGGACAAATCACTAGATTTTCAAGGAGAATCAACCCACCATGAGTGCTGAGTGCACTGGCTAAGAGGGGGACACAATTGATGTGGGTAGGAGTTACATGGTGGGGGGCTGTACCCTGGAAAGCAGCGATTCGGGAAGGACCCAGAGATCCTGGTGGAACCCACTGGGCCGGAGGTCCCCAGGTGAGAGGAGGAGCACGGCCCTGGGCCGGAGAAGCAGGAGATTATAGAGTAGGAGCTGGGAGGTGGGGTCCCCTCTGGATACAGCATGGGGGAGACCCTGACTGGAAATTGCGCCCAGCTCTGGGGTGGGGGGGTGGAGCCACACGTCAAACAGGACATTGGACAATTGGGGAGGTTCTGAGAAGAACTACAGAAATGATTTACCCACAGGTGAGGGAGAAGGGAATCGGTCCCCATGGCATTACTCCTGATTTACACCAGGGTGACTCCAGCCAGCGTACGGAGCACCTGGGGCCAGGCTGGGGAATCCCAAGACTTCAAGCTGTGGGTCCAGTGCAGGGGAATGGCAGGGAATGTAGGTGAGAGGCTGGCCCATGGCCCAGAGCCAACAAGCCAGAGGTGGACACATGGGTTTGGGTCCTGATCCTGGGCCTCAGATCTCCTCCCTTCTCCTCCCCCCAACCATCAGGTGCCCGGTGCCTCCTCATTGCCACCCAATAGGGCGAGTGGGCTGGGCAGGGACTGAAAGATGGACCCACAAACATGTAATAACCCTGGCAGAACTGCCAAAAACCCTCCGGCTGCAGTGAGTCCTGGCGCACAGTCCCCTACTCTAACCACTAGAGCCCACTCCCCTCCCTGAGCCGGGACAGAACCCAGGTGTCCTGGCTCCCAGCCCCCCTGCTCTAACCATTAGACACCACTTCACCCAGCAGGCTGGGGCACATACCCCAGTCACATGAGGGGAATCTCTGGAGCTGAGGGGGGAGGGGGCTTATCTGATGAACATAGGACTCCCTTGGACATAGAGGTGCTGTATGGCTGTGTCTGTCCCTGCTGCCCCCCCTGGAGGGGACAAGCCCCGCTCTGTGTGTGTGTGTTCCACCACACCAAAGATACATGGGGGCGGGGGAGTTACTCAGTCCCGTGCCTGTGTCCATGCCAGCTGGCAGTCATGGGAACTCTGCCCTGCGCATTTCCTGTGAGTCTCAGGTTGCACCTGCCTGGAGTAGCACAGTGGGAAGTGTCTGCACTATTTTGTATGAAGACCGTGTGTGCCTCAGTTTCCCCTATGTGCGACGCTGGCCCTTAGGGGCTGGAAAAGGGCTGTTTTCTCTGGGGCAGCCTACCACTCAGGGGCATCCGATCTCTGGCTGTCTCGATTGGGGGCCCCTGTTGCTGTTGAGTCCACGAAGACAATGGCAAAGCCAACCTGCCAGGACATTTCTGATCTAGCAACTAACGCCCCACCCCATTGCAGGAAGCCAGCTGGAAGAGGGGGAGCAAAGGGTGGACATGCTTGGCTGGGGCTCGGAGCTGCCAATGGCCCAGGCTGTAGCCAAAGCTAGGACCAACATGTCAGTTTTGAAGTAACAAAGAAAAAGCAGGTTAAGATTTTTTTTTTATTAAAAAAACAAAAAATGTTTTTAAAAAATCCAAACCACAAACTTTCAGCCCAAACCACCACCTCGGCTTTTATTTTTACCAAAAAGGGGTTTTGAAAATGAATTTTTATTTTTTCATGAAACGCCCCCACAAAAAAAAAAATTGCAGGAAAAATAACCGTAACCAGATCATTTGTGGCTCAGGTTCCCCCCCACCGAGTTACTCCTGATTTACACCAGAGTGGGTGAAGGGGAATCGACACCTTGACATCAATAGAGTTGCTCCTGATTTACATCAGAGAGGGGAATTGGCCCCATTGGCCCCCTCTCCCTCAGTTACTCCTGATTTACACCAGGGGCCAGGAGGGGAGTCTGGTTCTAAGGCCGTTGGGCCAGCACGCCAGCCGGGACAAACCAGTAAGATTCAGGCCTGCCATTTTGCTCAGTTCCCTTTATTAGCTGCGGTTCCCGGCTGCCAGCCCCACATGCTGGGCTCTGCCGGGCTCATTAACCAGCGCAGAGCCCGGGGCAAAGCCTGCCCGTGCGTGTGCCGCGGCGAGGGGGCGCTGTCATGGCTCTGCCTGTGCGGGTCAATGGGCAACGCCGGCAGGATTCTGGCCCGGCCCCTCGCCCGTTCCCGGCTGCTGCTCCGTGATCAGGGCCATGTAGACCTCAGCCGCGGCAGCTGCCAACTGGAAAGACTTGCAGGCCGGTGCCAGCGCCTGAAGTGCCTCCTCCAGGTGCCCAGCGGCCGCTGCCAGGGCGTTCCTAGCACGACGCCCCGTGAGGACATCGGGCAGGTATTCGCCCAGACTCTGCACCACGCCGGTCCTGGAGAAGGGGCCATTCTCCGGGGGCTCTGCAGCCGTTTCCACAATTGGGCCCCCAGGGGTGACACAAGCAGACACAGCCCTGGCAATCTCCTCGCTGCTCTGGCGCAGGGCGTCCATCGGCAGGTGCAGCACCGGGGAGGCCTCCACCTCCCGCAGAGCCGCCTCCAGCCGCTCCGGGAGGCCGGTGTTTTTCAGTAGCACGGCCACCATGGGGCCACCCACGCTGCCGAAGATCCCCATGGTGGCCTGGTGGAAGTCCAGGACGATGGCCCTCTTCTCCTGTAGTGAGGTGTGGGGGGAGACCATGCGGGCGTACAGGTCCCGGCTGGCGTTCTTCTGCACATGTCTGTCCCTCTGCTCCGCCATGGCGTGCATCTCCCGTGCTGCCCACAGCAGGTGCTCCAGGTTCTCCCCCACACCGACGCTGCCCCCCAGTGGTTCCACGGACCCGCTGGTGTCAAGGTGCTGGTTGAGGATGCGGAGCAGCGTGTGGGTGGACGAGATGCATCCTTCCAGGGAGTCGAGCAGGGACTGGCTGGCGCGCACGAGCCTCTTCCTTTCGCTCTCTGTGCCGAAAAACAGGGAGAGCATTGCGGGGCTGGGAAACAAAGCGGAGAGCGCAGGTGAGGGGGCGAAAACAGTGCCCCACCTGGATCCCCAGTGCAAGGACAAGGGGGCGTGCGATGGAATTGATAGGCAGCCCCTTTGAAATGGAGTAGAGGGAATGTTATTTTATATAATCCCAGAATTTGTCTGTGGAACTCATTGCCACATGATCTCGCTGAGGCAAAAGCCCAGCAAGACCCAGAAAAGGGATCTGATATTTATATGGCTAATGAGGAGAGCCAGAATGACATTAGAGAAGAATTTTTTTTTAAGTTTGAAAATATTAAGCACTCTTATGCTCCAGGGCATGAACCAGCCTCTAACTATCGGCTGTCAGGAAGGAACTGTCCCTGAGTCAGAATCTCCCTAACCTGCTACTGTGGGGTTCTCTGAACCATCTGGTACTGTCACTATCAGAGATGGGACACAGCGCAAAGGGCCTCTGGGTAAACCTGTCTGGCCAGTCTGATGGTCCTAGTTATATATAAAAAAAATGTTTTCCCGCTGCTCTTCCTGATTTCAATGCACTGAAAGCGCCCAGACAAAGCCAGGAAGATCCCAGGCCTCATAAGAAATCGGGCAGCTTTTGTGTCTCCAGCTCAGGCATGTTTTGAGCAAGTTTCAGTGCAGAGAGGCAGAGAGAGGAAAGAATAAAGCACCACAAACTTGCCACAGTGAGTTCTTTCCTGCCACTCAAAAGCGCTGGGGGGCGATTCCCAAAGCACCCACCAGCATTGTCTTTGCTACTGAAAGAAGGGCCCTGACCTACACAGGTATTTCAGCTCCTAACTCCGTTTGGAATTGACAGAAATCAGGAGCCGAAATCCCTTGAAGTTAGGGTGACCAGACAGCATGTGTGAAAAATCAGGACAGGGGGTGGGGGGTAATAGGAGCCTATATAAGAAAACCCCCCAAATATCAGGACTGTCCCTAAAAAAAAAAAAAATCAGAACATCTGGTCACCCTACTTGAAGCTGACAGCCTTGTAGGGCTACTTCAGTGCGGGGGAGCTGAGGGCGTCTCTTGTATTTTCATTGTGACAGTTCTGGCTTCCGTCCC
>NW_020693580.1:42259-73892 GCF_002925995.2 Terrapene triunguis
GACCCCTAGCCCTTAATAGCCCCCCCCATCCAGCCCACCCCCTTTTTTTGGCGCCCTCCTCCCCTGCCTGCAGCCTAGCGGAGAGGAGTGGTCGACCTGCTTCCCCCTTCCCTACCCCCCCTCCGGTGTTTGTTCTCCCCCCGTCCTCATTATGGCAGGGGACAAGGCGAGTGGGACCCCTCGGGCAGACCCTGCTGCCCCTGCTCCACCCGCCCCACCATCGTCCCCCTAGCCTCTACCTCGACCGCCGCTGCCGAGACACCTGCTACCACCCCTGCTGGAGCGCCGGCAGCGGCGGGTAACGAGGTGACCTCCGCTGCTGCCACGTCCCTTGCCCCCTCTGACTCTGGGGGAGTCCCCCCAGCCGGCAGGAAGGGCCAGGGCACAAAGAAGGGTAAAGGCCCCGCTAAAAAAACCCAGGCCCTCCATGGCAGGGGGTGCCCCCACTGCCACGGCCCTGCAACCGGCCACGGCGTCCCTCCCTGCTGTTCCCTCCACCAGCTCTGTGGGTGTCCCTCCCCCGGCCCCCAGGGCATACGCCCAGGTGGCGGCGGCCCCCCCGCCTGCCGCTACGTCATCTCCCCCATCCACCGCCTCTGCTACCATCTATAGCGGCCGGGGCCCCTTCCCCACCTTGACCAGGAAGCACAGCGTCCGTTGCCTCCTGGTACCCGCCTCGCCCCACGTGGAGACCTACGTGCGGGCGTTGGCGAGGGTGATGGGGCCCACAGCCATTGTGGTGGCCTCCAAGATGTACGGAAAGGTCGTCTTCTTCCTTGCATCGGAGGCCGCCGCCCAGGAGGCAGTGGAGAAGGGCCTGGCGGTGGGGGGCATGTACGTCCCCCTGGAGCCGCTATAAGACCTGGGCGCCCGACTGGTCCTGACTTCTGTCCCTTCCTTCCTTCCAAATGCCGCCCTGTTACCCGCCCTCTCTACCCTGGGGAGGCCGATCTCTGTGGTCAGCCCTCTCCCATTGGGCTGCAAAGACCCCGCCCTCCGTCACGTTCTCTCGTTCCGCCGGCAGGTACAGTTACAACTGCCGCCGGTGGCACGGGACGGTGAGGCGCTCGAGGGGTCCTTCTTGGTCCCCTACCAGGGGGCCCGCTACTGGGTGCATTATTCAATGGGGGAGGCCCGGTGCTACCTCTGCCGGGCGATAGGACACGTCTGGAGGGACTGCCCCTTGGCCCGGCACGGAGGGACATCCGGGACCCCCGAGCCCCGGCAGGGTGCCGGCCCCGTCGTCGCCGGCGCCCCTAGCTGCCCGGCGCCCGAAGCCGCCCCTCCTCCTTTCCAGCCCACCAAAGCTCCCGCTCGGGCCCAAGGGGTATCTCCCCCAGTGCGCCTAGACGAGCGGGAGGGCCCCGCCTCTGCCGCCTGCGATCTGGCGGGGCCTGTGGAGGAGGGTGAGGTAGGGATATCGCCGGGCATAGAAGAAGGTATGCCCCAGAGAGAATCCTCCCTCCTACATCCTGCCCCATCATTACCTCCCCGAGTCCCTAAGCCTTCGCTCTTGCTCCCTGACCCGACTCCTGTTAGCCAGCCCCCGGATGATGCCATGGAGGGCTGGTCCTTAGTACAGGGGAAGCGGGGCAAGCGGAAGGCTCGAGCTCCGCTCCTTCCATCTGATGCGGTAGCCCCCCGGAAGACCAGGAAGGGGGGCACCGATGCTGAGCCTTCCGCTTTGCCCCCGGGTGGGTTTTGTCCACCATTACCGGCTAGGGAAGACGTGGCAGCATCGGAGGAAAGCACTGCCCCTCCTCCGGTGTCCCTTCCTATGGAAGCCCCTGATGGAGCCCCTCTCACCCCCTTACAATCTGAAGCCCCTGCATGCACCAAGGCGAGCGTCGCTTCGGGTGCAGGCGGGGAGAGCCCTGGGGTGGTGGAAGGTGATCTCCCCTCCATTTATGAGGAGATCGAGGCCCTGGGTCTGACCCCGGTTACCCGGGGGAGGACGACCCTCTGCCAGCGGGCCTCGATCTGAGCGACCTCGCCTCAGCCCCTCTTTCCCCATGTTCTGTCCCCTTACCCACTGCTTCCGCTCCCGCCTCCGAGGAGCCCCTGGACTCTTCCACCAACCCGGCTGCAGATGGCACCCCGCTAGTGGCCGCCGAGCCTCTTGAGGCGACGGCCAGTGCCATGCAACCGGGACCCGAGTCGCCAGGGGACTCCCTCGTGGCTGAGGGGCAGCCGACCTCCTTCCTGGGTGGGGGCCCCGTCGTTGATTCTCCACCTATGGATGCCGTGGCCTTACCATCTGCCTTGGAGTACGAGTCCGGCATCGCCGAGGGCCCACCTCCCTCCCCGCAAATCCCTGAGCCCATTTGCGGGGTGCCAACCCCCCCACCCAGGAGCCTGGCTGCTGGGGCCCCCGATCCCACTATCGCCCCTTCCCCTGTCCCTATTCCTGACTCCGACCCTGCCCCTAACACCGACCCAGTCTCTATCCCATTCACATCCTGTGATGCTATTGCCGCCCCTGGGGTTGACTCCTTCCATATCCCAGAGGACGACCCCCAAGGAGCGGCCTTTGTTTTTCCCTGTCCCGACCCACCAGGGGCTGCTATTTTCCCTCCGCCGCCCCCCATTGAGCCAGGGTCTGAGGCGGGCCATGTAGCGCCAGCCCATCGGACGCCACGTCGAGGGTCTGCCCTCTGCTTGCCCGTCTCGGTGGGCCACGGGGCTGTGACAAGGGCCCCGCTGGGGGATAGCCATAGATCAGTGACCCCACCCCCGCATACGCTGAGAGACGAGCTACGAGAGTTCCTTGAGGACGTCCGTGGCTCCCGCAACAAGGTACAGCTTGCACTCCAGCGATGGGGGGATTTTCATCAGATCCTCCGGGCCGCGAGGGCCCTCATGGGGGAGGGTAAGAGGACCGGAAGGCAGGCCGCCGCGGCCTACCAACAGGTCCGCCTCTTCCGTGACTCCTTAATCGCCTACGGGGTAGGTCACGGATTGTTGCGCGGCCCGACGGAGGCCGTGGGCGTCTCTGCCGGCGAGGATCCCCCCCAGCCCTCCTTATGGCACCGATCACCTTTGTAACATTAAACACCCGGGGCTGTAGGATGGGTCTCCGCAGGAGCCAGGTGCTCTCCTTCCTTCGGGAGGGGAGGTACTCTGTGATTTTCCTGCAGGAGACCCATACGGATCCGGCCGCTGAAGCTAGCTGGCGGCTGGAGTGGGGGGACAGGGTCTATTTTAGCCATCTCACAGTTCGTACGGCTGGAGTGGCGACCCTGTTCTCCCCCGACCTACGGCCCGAGGTGCTGGGGGTCGCCGAGGCTGTGCCAGGCCGCCTGCTGCACCTCCGGGTCCGCATGGAGGGGCTTGTGGTTAATCTCGTCAACGTTTACGCCCCGACATTGGGCCCGGAGAGGTTGTGTTTTTATCAGCAGGCGTCCGCCTTCCTCGGCACCTTGGATCCTCGCGAGTGCCTGGTCCTGGGCGGGGACTTTAACGCCACCCTCAAGGAACGGGACCGCTCGGGGACCGAGCAGCACCCGGCCGCCGCGGACGTCCCCCGGGAGATCGTCAAACATCACTCCCTGGTGAACGAATGGCGCGACCACCACCCGGATGATGTTTCGACGTTCACTTTTGTCCGGGTGAAGGTCCATCGGTCGTACCACTCCCGGTTGGACCGCATCTATATGTCACGCTTCCATCTTTCCTGGGCCCGCTCCTCCAGCGTCCGGCCGGCCCCCTTTTCAGATCACCATCTGGCCACCGTGACAGCCTCTCTCTGTGCGGAGAGTCCGGGGCCGGCCTATTGGCACTTTAATAATAGCTTGTTGGAGGATGTGGGCTTCGTGGCGTCCTTCCGGGAGTTCTGGCTGGCCTGGCGAGGGCAGCGGCGTGCCTTTCCCTCGGCGCGGCGGTGGTGGGACCTGGGAAAGGTGCGCACCCGGCTCTTCTGCCATGACTACACCCGGGGTGCCAGCCGACGGAGGGATGCGGCGATAGGGCAGTTGGAACGGGAGGTCTTAGAGCTGGAGAGGCGTCTGGCCGCCAGCCCCAGTGATCCATCCCTCTGCGGAGCGTGCCGGGAGAAGCGGGAAGAGCTCCGGACCCTCGAGGACCATCGGGCCCGAGGTGCCTTTGTTCGATCCCGCATCCGCCTCCTTCGGGAGATGGATCGCGGCTCCCGCTTCTTCTACGCCCTGGAGAAAAAGAGGGGGGGCCAAGAAGCATGTGACCTGCCTTCTAGCAGAGGACGGCACCCCCCTCATGGATCCGGCGGAAATGTGCGGGAGGGCCAGGGCCTTCTACGCAGGCCTTTTCTCCCCGGATCCGACCGATCCTAACGCTTGCAGAATGATCTGGGATGAACTCCCGACGGTCAGCGTGGGCGACCGAGCCCGGCTGGAGCTGCCTCTCACTCTGGCCGAGTTCTTGGAAGCCCTCCGCCGCATGCCCACCAATAAATCTCCGGGCATGGACGGGCTGACCGTGGAGTTCTACCCCGTGTTTTGGGACGTCCTCGGCCCAGACCTTGTCACCGTCTGGGCCGAGTCCTTGCAGGGCGGGGTCCTCCCCCTTTCGTGCAGGCGAGCCGTGCTTGCCTTATTGCCGAAGAAGGGGGACCTCCGCGATTTACGGAATTGGCGTCCCATCTCGCTCCTCAGCACGGACTATAAAGTCGTAGCGAAGGCCATCTCGCTGTGGCTAGGGTCCGTGCTGGTGGACGTGATCCACCCAGACCAGACCTACACCGTCCCGGGCCGCACCATCTTCGACAACTTGTATCTGGTCCGGGACCTCTTGGAACTCGGGTTTAGGGATGGTCTGTCGTTCGCCCTCCTGTCCCTGGATCAGGAGAAGGCATTCGACAGGGTGGACCACGGGTATCTCCTGGGCACGCTGCGAGCGTTTGCCTTCGGGCCCCAGTTTGTGGGTTTTCTCCAGGTGCTGTACGCCTCCGCAGAGTGTCTGGTCAGGCTCAACTGGACCCTGACCGAACCGGTCAGCTTCGGGCGAGGAGTACGTCAAGGGTGCCCCCTCTCGGGCCAGCTGTATGCTCTGGCGATCGAGCCCTTCCTCCGTCTCCTCTGTAGGAGGTTGACGGGGTTGGTGCTGCGGGAGCCGGAGCTGCGGCTGGTCCTGTCGGCGTACGCCGACGACGTGCTCCTCGTGGTCCAGGACCCGGGCGACTTGGTGCGGGTGGAGGCTTGCCAGACCATCTACTCGGCGGCCTCCTCCGCCCGGGTCAACTGGGTCAAGAGCTCTGGCCTGGTGGTAGGGGACGGGTGGCAGGCGAGCTCCCTCCCACCCGCGCTTCAGGCCGTCGGGTGGAGCGCTGGTCCGCTGCTCTATCTCAGCGTTTACCTTTCTGCCATGCATCCGTCTCCGCCGGAGAACTGGCTAGGTTTAGAGGGCAGGGTGTCGGAGCGGCTCTGGAAATGGACAGGACTGCTCCGGTGTCTCTCCCTTCGAGGGAGAGCACTGGTGCTCAATCAACTAGTCCTGTCCATGCTCTGGTACCGGCTCAACACCCTGGTCCCGGCCCCGGGCTTCCTGACCACTCTCCGGACATTGATTCTGGAGTTCTTTTGGTCAGGACTGCACTGGGTCTCTGCGGGGGTTCTCCATCTACCCCTGGAGGAGGGAGGGCAGGGCCTGAAGTGTCTGCACGCTCAGGTCCACGTCTTCCGCCTCCAGGCCCTGCAGAGGCTCCTTTATGGTGCAGGTAGTCCGGCATGGAGCGTATTGGCGCACGCCTTCCTGCGCCGCTTCCGAGAGCTCCGATATGACCGGCAGCTCCTTTGTTTCCATCCGAGAGGTCTTCCGCGAGGCCTCTCTGGACTGCCAGTCTTCTACCAGGACCTCCTCCGGACCTGGAAACTGTTTTCAGTGACCAGGTCCGTGGCGGCCACAGTGGGGGCAGATCTCCTTGCAGAGCCCCTGCTACACAACCCCCAGCTTCGTGTGCAGGTGGCGGAGTCCCCCATGGTGCGCCAGAGGTTGGTCCTGGCAGAAGTCACCAAAGTCGGAGACCTCCTGGACTACGACCGGGGAGACTGGCTGGATCCCCCTGACGCTCGCTCAGCGCATGGGGCTCTCCAGACCTCGTACTCCCCGGCGCGTACTTCAGGAGGTGAGGGCCGCTTTGCCGCCCGCTGCTTGGGACTATCTCGACCGGGTCCTGCGAGAGGGCACGCCCTGCCCACCCTCCACTCCGAGCCCTCCAGACTTTTTCATCGGGCCCCTGCCCCGTGGACCCAACCGGCCCCCTCCCCGTCCATTCGCCATGAGCCGGCTGAACGATCTACAGCCGGTTCTGTTCCGGACCACGCCAAGGAAACATCTATACACGCTCGTGCTCCATGTTCTTCATGTCCTCACCCTCGCGTCCCGCCCCGATACGAAGTGGCGGGACCTTCTGCCACCTCTGGAGGGTGAGGAGCCCCGGTGGGCCAGCCTTTATTCTGCTCTGATCCCGAAGCCCACCGGGGACATCAGTTGGCAGCTCCTTCACGAAGCCGTGAGCATGGGCGTGTACTTGGCACGGTTTACCCCTATCCCAGACACCTGCCCCTCTTGCGGCGTGAGGGAGACCCTGGCGCATGTTTACCTGGAGTGCGCCAGGCTGCAGCCCCTATTCCGGCTCCTCACGGCTATTTTGTTAAGATTTTGGTTGCACTTTTCTCCTCACCTTTTTATTTATGCACTCCCTATCCGTCGCCCCACAAAGTCGCGGGACCTCCTGGTCAACCTCCTTCTGGCCCTAGCGAAACTGGCCACCTATAAAACCAGAGTGAGGAGGTTGGCCGATGGAGTCTCCTGTGACTGTGGGGCGTATTTCAGGTCCTCCGTTCTTTCACGTATCCGGGCAGAGTTCCTCTGGGCGACGTCCACTGGCTCCCTTGACGCCTTCGAGGAGCGGTGGGCGCTGTCCGGGGTTCTCTGCTCGGTGTCCCTGTCTGGTTTGCTTCGTTTGACCCTTTGACCTCACTCCTGTCCCTGTTCTTTTATTAGTTGTCCCCTGTAATTTTTTGGTCTCCAGGTTCTGTGGACCCCCCCTTAAGCTCGGGGGGATCCTTTAGCACTTCGCCCGCCCACTTCCTGGATCCCAATAGGTCTGGTCACTCAGGGAACAGAAAACTACTCATCCAGTGACCAGTATATTTGCCCTCTACCAGACTCCTGTACCCCACTGGTCTGGGTCTGTCACAGCACCTAAAGACCTTTTGGGGATCAGGGCCCTGGAGACATTTTTGTTATAATGGAAGCTGAGATTCTGCACTGGCTAAGCCCCTAACGCCTCCATCTTCTTCCTCTCCTGGCAGCTCTCTCCAGAATGGCCTTGAGTGATGCTCTGTACCCTGGCAACCCAGCGAGGCGGAACATGGTGGTGCGGTTACACCAGGAGCTGATCAACTGCGTAGAGCTCAATTTTGATGCCACCAATGAGCTGATTGGAGCCTTAAACACACACTGTCAGTGCAAGTTGCAACCCATTAAAATGAACAAGAACGGCACCATCCGGGAGAACTGCGACGTATTCCTCGCAGCCATAAAGTCCATCCAAGACATTATGCAGGTCATCGACGGAAGGTTGAAGAGCAACGTGGACCCAGATCTCTACCGAAAGCTTCACGATTTCCAAGAGACAGACACCACGAAGATGCAGATTCTGCGCTCTCGGGTCGCAGGGGTGAGCGGGCTCACTGGGACTGTGGCCATGGGGATCTTCATCAAGTTGGCGTTATCGCAGGTGACGACCAGAGTCCTGAGCCAAACAACCATGATCGTGGCCAAGCTCGGTGCCTGCGTGATCGGCAGTGTGGCTGGTGTGTTACTAGGCGTAGGTGTTGATTTGATTCTCAGCACAATCCTGGGTGCCAGAGAGAGAGACCAACTGGAGGTGGCGATTCGGGAGCTCAAGACACTGGTGAATGAGTACAAGCCAGCCTCCAAGGAGTATTACAAAACCGCAATCAAGACCAGCTCAATGCTGCCCTAGCCGGAGGAGAATCAGCTGCTCAGACGACTCCACACCAAGCTGCAAGTTACCATTACTTGGAAAAATAAGGCCGCGGGTATCAGCTCCCATCTAGTGTGATTTAGGCTAGTGACATTAAAGCCAGAACAATAAATGATATCTAGCTCTTACATAGTGTTTTTCATCAGCAGAGCTCAAAGCGCTTCAGGCTTCATTAATGTCTTTATCCTCCCACCATGTCTGGGGATAGGGCCGTGCTATTACCCTCATTCTACAGATGGGGAAACTAAGACCCAGAAATTCAAAGCTATTAAAGCATTTAACTTCCACTGATTTTAGAGCAATTGGCTCAGGCTCTCTGCAGACTCAGGCAACATCATGGATTTTAAGGGAAGCTAGGTGCCTAAAGTGACTTGCCCCAGCCAATACAAGAAGTCTGTATTGTAGCAGAGAATTGCCTGAGTTTCCCAAGTCACAGACTAGTGCCCAACAACCACAGGGCCATCCTTCCCCTCTAGCTGGTGTTTTTCATCTGTAGTTCTCAAAGCGCCTCAGAAAGGTCAGTATCAATACCCTGAATGTACATGAGGGAAACTGAGTCACAGAAAGGACTCAGCTAGCAGGCCAGGAATAGCACCTGGAATAAGAACATCAAAATAATTCATTTAGACTTTTCCCCACCAAAACCGACATATCCTCCCAAACATTTTAATTTTGACAAAACAGCCTTTTCCAATGGAAAACTGTTCTATCGAATGCTTTCCGGACAGCTCTGTGCCCGGCCCAGGCTGGAGAACCTACCTCAGGGTTTTCTGCTCCAGCCCAGATCTGGGAGTTGAACTAGAGAGGAGCCCAAAGACAGTAACTTCCCCAACCGTTGCTACGGTCTGTCAGGTATTTAAATTCAGGGCCTCTTCTCTGAATCTGAGACTAGGTAGGAGGGGGGATTCCGGGACGATGGTGAGCTGAGACACTCCAGCCTAGGGACCCAGATGGAAAATGTTACTGTCCTAAAGGGCGTCTGGTCGTTTTAAACCCATTCTAGAGCAGGGGTTCTCCAATGTTTATGGCTGGGCCCCCTTTGAAAATATTTCAGCTGTGACAAGCCCACCACACCCTCACAAAGTGACAGCAAATCACTGGACATACTCTCAGGAGCACTAAATGAAGCATGTCGGCGCTATCCCTGCAGTCAATGGCGCTGAAGCCCCAGTGGCTTCCCTACGCTGCCCAGGCTGGAGATCAGCTCACTCAGCCGCATCTGTCTGGGCATCGCTGGCGCACTCCACCCTGGTGCCTAGCTGGTCACGACCTGGGCTGGTAAGAGCCTGCATTGGCTTCAGCTCTGTTCTCGTCTCTCTCTGGCCTGGGTGTAAACTGTCCTCCTACGTCCCTGTTGCTGCTGAGCTGTAATGAAAGTGAAACCTCATCCTGTCTGAGGCATATGGCACTGCACCCGTGCTCCTGCGCTGCTGCTAGCGGCGGCACTGCCTTCAGAGCTGGGCGGTCGGAGAGCTGTACCTCCCTCGGCAGTGCCCTTGAAATATGGTACCCTTAGATCTCACAACCCCCTACAATAGCCTCACACCCCCTTTTGGGTCAGGACCCCCAGTTTAAGAAATGCTGATAGAAGTTTCCAAAATGATCTTGTTGGTCTGGTGCAGAAACACTTCCGCCCGGTCTGGCTCACATCCCTGTCTGGCTGTGAGGACGGGAGACCCCCTCCGGGTGCAGCCCTGCCGAGAGCTGGAACCCGCCACTGGCCCCCTGGGCGCAATGCAGGCCCTTCAGGGTATGTCTGCACTGCAATTAAACACCCGTGGCTGGCCTGCCGGGCTGCAAACTAGCAGTGTAGACGTGCAGGCTTGGACTGGAGCCCAGGTGGTGGGACTGTGCCTGGGGGGACGGTCCCAGAGCCCGGGCTCCAGCCTGAACCCAGATGTCTACATGGCAATTTGTAGCCCCCCAGCCTGAGTCAGGCCAGCCGCAGCCGAATTGCTGGGCTTTTATTCCAGCATTGAGATACCCTGGACTCCCCCGTTGCTTCAACGTGCCCTCTCCAGGGCTCCACCCTGACAACACACTGCCTCCGGTTTGCAGTATCACTCTGTCGGGGCCCTCGGCAGCCACTTAGCAGGTAACAAACTCACACACTTTGCACAGCCTCTAGCGCAGCAGTGCCCCTGTGTATGTCACTCCGCTGGCCTCTGCTGGGCGGGGGAGTCACCCTGGGAAGGAGCGACCCCGCAGCTGGGAATGAGGGACTGTGGGACAGCCAGGTTCTTTAATAGAATGTGCTCTTTTATTAAAAAAAAATAATCTATGTACAAGCAGGCATGAGATTCCTGATTCTTCATCAGCAACCAGAGACAGTCCCTGCCCCAGCTGAGATCAGGACCCCGTTGTGCCAGGCCCTGCCCAGACACAGTCCCTGTCCTGAATCGCTCACAGTCCAGACAAGACAGACAAAGGCCGGGTGGGTCAGCAGAGAAAGGAGGGGGTTTCCCCACGTCCATATGACAGAACTGGCAAAAGAACCCAGCCGCTCTGACTCCCGGCCCAGTGCCGTACTCACTGGACTCCTGGTTATAGTGGGGCCTGCTCCAGCTCCTTCCCTGGCTCTGGGCAGCCCCTTGCTGCCTGAGGTTAAGGAAAAATCATGAGAGCGGCTGAAAACCAGGAGATTTTTAAAAAAGAATCCAGGCAGGGCTGGGCCTAGTAGCTTCCTGGCATCTGGGCTTCCTGGGGCTGCCCTGCCCGGCATTTCTCCACGCTGGCGGGGCCACAAGCCCAGGTAGCCAGGAGTTCCCCATCCTCCTGAGACTCTGGGTGCTGGGGGCGGAAGCGAGAACTGTCACGATGGAAATACAAGAGACGCCCTCGGCTCCCCCGCACCGAACTCGCCCTGCGCGGCTGTCAGCTTCAAGGGATTTCGGTTCCTCCTTTCTAGCGATTCCAAAGGGAGTCAGGAGCTGAAATACCTCTGTAGGTCAGGGCCCTTCTTTCAGTAGTGAAGACAAGGCCACTGGGTGCAATTGGGAATCGCCCCCCAACACCTTCGAGTGGCTGGAAAGAACTCACTTTGGTAAGTTTGTGGTGCTTTGATCTTTCCTCTCTCTGCGCTGAAACTTGCTCAAAACACACCTGAGCTGGAGATTCAAAAGCCACCGGCTTTCTTGTGAGGTCTGGGGCCTTCCTGGCCTTGTCTGGGTGCCTTCAGTGCATTGAAATCGGGAAGAACAGCGGGAAAACATTTTATTATGCGCAACTAGGACCATCAGACTGGCCAGACTTCCTCAGCCAGGAGGCCCTTTGCCCATGTCCTGTCTCTGGTTCAGAGAACCCCATGGTACCAGATGGTTCAGAGAACCCCATAGTAGCAGGTTAGAGAGATTCTGACTCAGGGACTGTTCCTTCCTGACAGCCGCTAGTTAGAGGTGGGTGTGATGGGTTGGACCCCCTGGGATGTCACCTGGTGTGCTGGGATGCCACTGAGTCAGACTATTCTGCCAGCCTGGGTCCCCTTTACCTGGTCTTACTGGGCTCAGCTCCACAGCCTTTTCCAGCCCAGCACATAGGCAGGGTCACACCCAGCTGCACAGAGAGACAGAGATCCGCTCTGAGATGGCTCAGCTTAAGGGGATTGCCACAGCACCCAGATGTCCACCCTCCCTTGGGGTACAAACCCCAAATTATAGGAAATTCGCCTCTTCCCTCAATGTGGAAGAGGGTATGCACAATTCCCCCCCCCCCCGTCATTAGAAATCACATTGGGTTATATTATAAACCAGAAATAAATTTATTAACTATAACAGGTGTATTTTAAGTAGTTAAGGAGGTAGCAGACAGAACAAGGCAGATTCCTAAGAAAATAAAACAGAGCATGCAAACTAAGCTTAATACACTAAAGAAACTGGTCACATGCATGTCCTCACCCTAAATGTGGTTCTAATAATCTTCTTCACAGGCCAGACGCCCTTCCAGCCTGGCCCCAGTTCTTCCCCAAGTTCAGTTTTAGCTGTTTCCAGCCATCATCTTGGGTGGGGTAGCAGGGGAGAACTGACGACCTGGATTACCTCACTCCCCACCCTTAAATAGGATTTGCATAAGGTGGGAGTCCTTTGTATCCTAGTTTCACCCCCACACACACACACAGCTTCTCATGGAAAAGTACAGAATTCAAGCTGGTTTCCCGTACCAGGTGACATGATCACATGCCTCTGTAGGGCCCCTGTAGCCATTCTTCCCAGGCTGACCCACAGGTTCACAGGAAGACTAAGCTCTTTTACAGTGTCCATGGTCCTTGTTGATGGGCCATCTGCCCTGTCTGGCTTTTCCATTGTTGTACCTGAAGTGTTAGCAGGGGGCATCACCCAGAGTAACATAGTTGAAATATTGATACATAGTCAGTATTCCTAATTTCAGATACCGAAATGATACATGCATACAAATTGGATAATCACATTCAGTAAATTATAACCTTTCCAATGATACCACGGTAGCAGGTTAGGGAGATTCTGACTCAGGGACAGTTCCTTCCTGACAGCCATTAGGCAGAGGCAGGATCCTGCCCTGGAGCATGAGAGTGTTTAATCTTATCAAATTTAACTAAAAAAACCACCTTCTCTAATGTCACTCTTGCTCTCCTCATCAGCCATATAAATGTCAGATCCCTTTTCTGGGTCTTGCTGGGCTCTCACCTCAGCAACATCATGAGGCAGTGAATCCACAGGTGAATTTCGGGGTTATATGAAACAACATTCCCTCTACTCCATTTCAAAGGGGCTGCCTATCAGTTCCATCACACGCCCCCTTGTCCGGGGCCTGGGGATCCAGGTGGGGAATTTCTTTCACCCCATCACCCACGCTCTCCGCTTTGTTTCCCAGCCCCGTGATGCTGTCCCTGTTCTCCGGCACAGAGAGCGAAAGGCAGGGGCTCATGCGCGCCAGCCAGTCCCTGCACAACTCGCATCTCGGCCATCCATGCGGTGCTCCGCATCCTCAACCAGCACCTTGACACCAGCGTGTCCCTGGAACCGGTGGGGGGCAGAGTCGGTATGGGGGAGAGCCTGGAGCACCTGCTGCGGGCGGCACAGGAGATGCACGCCATGGCAGAACAGATGGACAGACACGTGCGGAAGAACGCCAGCCGGGACCTGTACGCCCGCATGGCCTCCCCCCACACCTCACTACAGGGGAAGGGGGCCATCGTCCAGGACTTCCACCAGGCCACCCTGGGGATCTTCGGCAGCGCGGGTGGCTCCATGGCGGCCGTGCTGCTGTGGAACACCAGCCTCCCTGTAAATCAGGAATAACTCCACTGGACTCAATGGGGCTGATTCCACCTCACTCACCCTGGTGTAAATCTGGAGTAACTCTGAGGGGGGATAATGGGGCCAATTCCCCCTCTGTAGTATAAATCAGGAGTAACTCCATGGTGTCAATTCCCTCACACCCTGGTGTAAATCTGGAGTAACTCCACTGGAGTCAATGGAGACGATTTTCCCTCACTCCCCCTGGTGTAAATCAGGACTAATGCAAAAAATGCCATTTTTGAAAATGATTTTTGGGTTCAAATAACACAAAAACATTCAAATTTGTGGTTAAAAAATGGTGAAGAAAAAATGCCGGGGGGAGGGAAGTAGTGAATATTCTCCTGCTACATTTAAAAAACTGAAACCTGCTAGGTTTTAACTGAAAAAAAAAAAAAAAAAAAATGAGCCAAAAAAGTTTTGGTAACCAATTTTCCTGTATTGTTTTTTTTTGGGGGGGGGGGAGGGGAGGTGGGAGGGGCCTTGTTGAAAAAAAACAAAAGATCAAGAAAGTTACTTTTCCAAACCCCTTTTTGGTAAAAGGAAAACAGGTGTGTGTGTGTGCATGGAGGTTGGGTTTAAAGTTCGTGCTTTGGGGTTTTTTAAAAACTTCCTTTTTTTTTAAACTAACAAAAAATGTTTGAAAACCGTCACCTAATTTTTCTTTTTTACTTCAAAAAGGACTCATTGGTCCCAGCTTTGGTTCCCATTTTCTCCCAGGTTTTGCAAACTGCCTCGGTTCACGTGCAAACAGGGAGCCCAGATGTCCGGATATTAGGGGCTTGGTGTCAGACAGGCAACTAAACCTCCCCCTCCCGCAAAACAAGTGTCCCGTTGTTCACACTCCCTCCCTGGTCCCCTTCCTGCCAAGCAAAAACATGACGTGACAATGGCCCTGTCAAGGCTGATTCCCCACTCTGTCACTCCGAGTGCAGGAAGTGGGGGCCCGCAAGGATTCTAAAAATTAATACGGGCCACTCCAGGCTTGTATTAAACTCCCAAGGTTACAGCTTCTCTCTGATCTTGGCTTGGTAAACGCTGCCACCACCCAAGTGCAAAAAACCCCTTGGACCCAGGAAGGAGCACTTGGGAATTCCTCCCTGTGGGGCACCCTCAAGCCCTTTCACCTCCCTCCGGGGAAGAGCTGAGACAGAAAACAAAGGAAATCAGCTATGGCTACCAGCTAATCAACCAATATACACAAACCTCTCAGGACACCAAAACTCCAATCCTGTTCTTAAAAAAGGTAAAATTTATTAAAAACAAAAAGGAAAAAAAATACACCTGGAATTTAGGCTTTTGCTAGATTTTAAAAGAGCAATTCCAAAAATTAAGCACCCAAAATAGCTTTCTTGGGGGTTCAGCTTAAAGGTTACAAGCAAACAAAAGCATCTGGAGTTAGCAGAGAGGAGTCCACAAGCCTTTCAGAAATAAAAGAAAATAACCTAATCGTGTCTTTCTAAACATTTCTGATCTACTTACACATTTGGGGTTTCAGATAAGTAGGTTTGAGGTATGAATTGATGTTTTTTCATACCTGGTTTTAAAGCTGGTTACAGCATAACTTCAGCCCTGTACTGGTCTGTCCCCTCTCTCCAGAGAACAGACAACAAAGGGAAGTTTTTTTCCCAATTTTAAAAAGTTCTAGCCCTCCCATTGGCTCATTTGATCAGGTGCCCACTCCCTCCCCCTTTTTTTTTTAACCTGGGGGACTTTTTAACCCTTTACAGGTAAAGCAAGCAGAGAACAGCTACCGAGAGGGATTTTACAGTGAACTGGCTGGCTGGGTGTTCATAAAAGGGATCTACCCCCCCCCCTTCATTTATCACAGTTGAACGGTTGAACCAATCCCCGAAACGTGATCTCCAAAGCCTCCTGCTCCCCGTGTAAGCTGGGGGCTCCTGGGGCAGGAGGTGTGTCCCAGGTCCCGGCCCCCCACCTCTGCGCAAACCCAACTCTTCGTTCTCACGGGACAGCATAAAGCCCTGGCTACAGCATCCTGTAACAATAGCACTGCATGGGCCTAACGCAGGCCAAGCCTGGCTCAGGCGCTCCAGTGGGGGTTACACAGACCCCTCCCCCTGCTCAGTGTGCAGCACCCCCCTCCCCCGCTTGGCTTGACCCACAATGACTCTCCCCCACCAACGCAGCCCCCGCACCCTGCCATGCGCTCCATGTGCTGGCAGCTCACCCTGGTGGGCCCGTTCTGTGGTTTCAGTCCCAGGCCAGGTGTTTACATGGCGTCTGCTTCAAGCAGCTCCTGGTTCAGGTGCCCACTTGCCTCGCTTTGGGCTCCTGCCTTCTGCCCCTGCTTCTGCTAGAGTTTCCTCCCCAAATCTCCTGTGCTGCCCCCATCCCACTATGCAAATCTCCTGTGCTGCTCCTGTCCTGTTATGCAGACAAAACTACACAGGACCATTTTAGGGGGCAAGAGAAAGATGGGGATGGTCAGGTCTGGGCGTTGCCCCGGCCCGTGGTGCTTTGGGCTGGGCCGGGACAGAACCCACCCGCCCGCAGGGCCCCTGGGTGGAGCAGGGGACTCGCGAGTCGCACTGCAGCAGAACCAGCACCAGGGAGCAAATGCCGGGGTCAGGGAGCCATAGGTCCGGTGCTCTGGGACAGTCCCTGGGGGGCCCCACAGAGGGCCAGCCCCCCTTAGGGTCTCGCTCTGTCACCAGGGGAAGCCATTCGGCTTCACTGCCTCCTGGTACCCAACCTTGGCGATCCAGCCCCCTCCCTCCAGCGACTCCGCCTGAGATGGGCACCTGAGGGAGACGTGTACCCCCAAAGGGGGCACTGCCCCCAGCATCTCCTGGGGCTCCCAGCCGGGGGGGGAAGGGCAGGCAGGTTTGTTAGGTGGCTGCACCCAGCATGGCCAGTCCTCAGTCAGCCAGAGAGCCGGAAGCTACAGCCTGGGCCATGGGCAGCTCCGGGCCCCAGCCAAGTGTGTCCGCCCTTGGTTCCCGCTCTTCCAGCTGGCTTCCTGCAAGGGGGGGCGGGGTCACCCTGGGCGTTAGTTGCTAGGTCGGAAATGTCCCAGGCTGTGGGGGTGGGGGATTGGGGGAGAGAAGGACAGGACTTCCCCTGGTGGGAGCCACTGGGGTCTGATCAGGCCCCCCTAGCTGAAGGAAGCTCCGCACACCCCCCCCTCCCTGCCCCCCATCACTCCCCAGCCGCTGAGGGGAGGAATCACTGGCTCGGAGGTGCCCCCACATCTGCCCACCCCCCCGCAATCCGACCCCCCCCACAGAAACCCCCACACCTTAATCCCCAACCTGTGCATCCTGAGCCCTCGCCCCGGATCCCCTACCACCCCAGCCACCCTCCTTTCAGTTAGCAGACAAATGCACCGACCACAGGAGCACCTGGTGTGTTTACCCCTCCCAGGGCTGCTGCCTCACACCCTGCACCTCTTCCTGCCAGCGCCCAAGCTAAGGCGGGAGTCAGGAGCCGGGGAGCCTGGTGTATAAATGAAATCCCCAGCTGGGGGGACAGGCCGCCTGCACGGCATGACAGGACCCACCCACCTCTAGGCCAGCTTTGGAAACATCTGGCAACAGCTAACCAGCTAGTGGAATAGAGCTGGAGGGGTCTGGGTTCTATCCCCAGCTCATGGAGGAGAGTGGGGTTTAATGGTTAGAGCAGGGTGGGGGTCCTGGGAGTGACCTGGGTTGTATTTCTAGGTCACTGGGTGTCTTTAGGGAAGTCACTTTTGACTCTCTCTGACTCAGTTTCTCTGCCTCCAGCCCCAATCTGGGAGTCGAGCTAGAGCACCCTTAACTCTGCCCCTTTGTAGCTTTCAAGCCCAAATCTAATGGTGGAGCTAGAACAGAGCTTTTAGAGAGACGCCCGATCTCAATGGAAAGACTCTGAGGGATGGATAATCCGCCCCGCCCCGGGGCAGTTGTTCAAAGACTCAGTTCCCCTTGCTGGGGAAAATCTGCCCCTTATTTCCAGTCTGGATTTGTCAGGCTTCATCCTCCAGCTGTTGGATCTCAGGTGGGTGGCAGGAGCCTCTGGCAGGGTCCTGCTGCCGGGCATGGGCAAGATGGCCACAGTGGCATGGGAGAGCCCCTGGGGAGCATGTGGCGCGGGAGCACGTGGGCCAGGGTGAGGTCAGGATCTCCCTGGGGAAGCGGGTGGAAGGGGCCTGAGCTGGGGGGTTGCTGCTCAGCGTGGACAAGATCTCCCCAGGTGTGTGTGGGGGGTGCTGTGAGATGGAAGCAGGGGACACCGTCGGATCTGATTTGGGTGCTGTGTGCAGGGGGGGAGGGATCTCATGAGATCTGCTGTGGAGGGCTCTGTACCACTTTGGCCTGACCCCTCTGCTATCCCCTGCAGTGCACAACGCGGACGACGTGGCTGAGACGGTGCTGATGAACTTCCTGCAGGCTGATGTGGGCTGGCTGCGCCGGGGTTCGGGAACAGGGCCATCGGTGGGGGAGGTGACTGTGCAAGCCCCTGCGCTACGCTTATAAGAAGGAGATCGTCCCCTACACCTACTTCCAGGGCCTGGACTACTTCAGCACTGAGTGCGTCTACGCCCCCCAGGCCTACCACGGCTACACCTGCGCCCTGCTGAAGGAGCTGGAGGCCACCCGGCCCAGCGCCGTGTCCGACCTGGGCCACTCAGGCGAGCAGCTCTCACTGCTCCCCGACCTCTGCCTGCCGGCCCGCGGCACATACCAGTGCTGCGGCTACTTGGCCAGACAGCCCCCGGGCAAGGCCTGCATCCTGCTGGAGGGGCTCGACCGCGGCCTGCCCAAGCTGGGCATCGGCAGGCACCGGCGCCTGCGGGACAAGCTGCAGGACGGGCAGCCCCTCACCCAGGTGGAGCGCAGGTGCCTGGAGGCCCCGGGTGAGGCCGAGGGGGAGCCGCTGGAGCTGCAGGGGGAGCCGGGGGCGAAGGGCACGGAGCCGTGGGTGGACGAGGGGCCATTAGTTGGACGGGAGCCGACTGAGCCCCGGGACCTGGACTTCTGAAGTGATGTGCTGCCCGTCCATGGCCACATGCTCCCCTCAATCCTGATGTTTAGATGATGTATTAATTATATTGATTACTTAAGAATCCCCAGTTAATACTTTGAAGATTGACAGGTTCTGGGCCCAAGATCAGGCCCAATTTTATTTAAATTACTAGGTAGTTGGGAACCCCAATGTGCACAGGTGCTACTCTCCCACTAGCGGAATTCTTTTATATTTACAGCTATAGTTTATTCATACATTTAGCACAGTCACAAACACCCCACTCAGCAAGGTAGATAGAGATAGTACCGAACCTCCGTCTGCACATCCATCTACTCACCCCATCTCCTGCAGAACAACCTGAAGTGTTAGCCATCATCTTCCTCATCACCAGCACCTTCCCCATCAACCCAGTGGCCATCCTTCTGGCACCTCCCAAGGACAACATCTCCTTCTCCTACCGTCCCTAGGCTGGGATGCAACTATTACAATACCTTATGCTGACGTTACCATGTCTAATGCATATTCAGTAGGGGGTTTCTCCCTCTCCCTTATTTGTATTTCTTCCCCTTACCAGTGTTGGAGTGTCTTTTTCCACAGGTTAGTATCTCAATGATCTTAACTTATTATCATATATGTCAGTTTGTTACCATGGCTCTTTAGTGGTTAAGTATCTGCGGATGTAGCTCATGTACCCATTATGTACGTCAGTTCGTTGCCATGACACTTCTGCAGTTGGATTATGTACCTGTGGTCAGAACTTCCCCTTAAACACTCTATTTTCAACTCCCCAATACTCGGGGTTTTCCGCTGGGCCGTTTATCTGTGCAAAGTTCATAGGCCTTAAGCCTTATGCTAACTTGCTGAAGCGATTGTCTTACTGCAGTGGTTCTCAAACTTTTTTGTTCACGGACCACTTGAAAATTGCTGAGGGTCTCAGCAGACCACTTAATGAGCTTTCCAAATGTTGTTGGTACAGTTAACTAACTACTGTAAAGCCCTTTGGTTAAAAGCGCTATATAAAAAAAACCCCTTAATAATAAACTTTTTGTGTTCTACAAATAAAAGCACACAACTCATACATTAATATCAGTAGTCTTACCTTTCTAATACAATGGATGTGCCATCTCTCCCCGGCTGTGGCAGCCCCCAAACTGGGGCTGGGAAGGACGGGGCTCTCTCCCCGGCAGCCGCAGCCCTGGAGCTGGGGAAAGTCGCTACTTTCTCTGGCTGCCGCAACTGTGCACATCCCAAATTCCCCCCACCCCCTCTTCTCACCCCACTACCCCCTCCAACCTACCTCTTATTCCCCCCAAGCCACCACTTCACCTTATATGTGCGTCTTCTCTGGGGCCAGGCACCTAATTAGTGGAGGCACGCTTGCCTACATGGCTCCACTAATTAGGTTGGTGGCCCTTCATTCTCTCGTGTGCAGCCACCCAGGCACACACCTTAGAGGGAACTATCTGCCGACCACCTGAATGGAGCTCGCGGACCACTGGTGGTCCACAGACCGCAGTTTGAGAACCTCTGTCTTACAGGATACAGGCCTGTATGCAGGGCCGTCCTTAGGCATAGGCAGCTGAGTAGGGCACCCGAAAATATGGGGCACCCCAGGGTCTTAGTGTCCACCCACCCACCTCTTCCTATCCCTGTTCTGACCCTTCCTGCAGGCTCCCACCACAGCTGGCTGCTGCAGCCTGGTGAGTCTTCCTTCACTTAAAAGTGAAAAAAGTTTTCCAGCCTGCCACCCTTATTAACAAAGCATTGAAACTGTTAAAGAGCCATTCAAGTGGTAATGATGCCATTTAACAGGCATTTGTCAACCCCCAGGTATATACTGTCAATTTCTGAATTTACTGACAAAAACAGTTGTGCGTTACTGTAATATTTACTCAGAACATGTCAGTCTACAGGACCTTAGTTTAAAATTTGCTTTAAAAATATTTCATTAGTGAGTTGGTGAAGATTATAAAATCACATCTCTAAAAAATCCTTGCATAGATTTTTAGATGTACAATCTGAGTATTCATCTTTAGCCTTAACTGCTGGGATCTTCAGACACAGTTTTTTAAATAAACCCTTCAAAAGATCACCCTTATCTAAAATACACATTTTAATTTTAATGACTATGGTACAAAAAACTTGCTTCCAAAGTTTTCCTGTCCTTTCTGTCCATCCCTTTCTCCCTTCACTCTCCCGTTGAAGAGAGCCCTTAAAGAGACAATATCCCTTTCCTGCGAGATAGCTGGACAAACGAGTTTCCATTTCTTTACTTCTGACTATTTGATGAACTAATTTTAAGAGAACCCTTCAGCAAAATCAGTACCTTAGTAAGATATAAAATCCTTTGTTATGCCTAAAATCTTTGGAAACATATTTTTAAAAGTTGGTGAAATTTCATAAACATGTTAATTGTTATGGAGATCACACAAAGTAAATTAGTGTTCCCTTTTTCTAAAAGCAATGAAAATTGTTATGAACACACTAAAACTCTGTGACTGATTAATTTAAAATAATGTCTTAGAACATAATAAGAACATAAGAATGGCTGTACTGGGTCAGACCAAAGGTCCATCTAGCCCAGTATCCTGTCTACCGACAATGGCTAATGCCAGGTGCCCCAGAGGGAGTGAATCTAACAGGTAATGAACAAGTGATCTCTCTCTTGCCATCCATCTCCACACTCTGACAAACAGAGGCTAGGGACACCATTCCTTACCCGTCCTGGCTAATAGCCATTAATGGACTTAACCTCCATGAATTTATCCAGTTCTCTTTTAAACGCTATTATAGTCCTAGCCTTCACAACCTCCTCAGGCAAGGGGTTCCACAAGTTGACTGTGCGCTGTGTGAAGAAGAACTTCCTTTTATTTGTTTTAAACCTGCTGCCCATTAATTTCATTTAGTGGCCCCTAGTTCTTGTATTATGGGAATAGGTAAATAACTTTTCCTTATCCATTTTCTCCACATCACTCATGACTTTATGTACCTCTATCATATCCCCCCTTAGTCTCCTCTTTTCCAAGCTGAAAAGTCCTAGCCTCTTTAATCTCTCCACATATGGGACCCATTCCAAACCCCTAATCATTTTAGATGCCCTTCTCTGAACCTTTTCTAGTGCCAGTATATCTTTTTTGAGATGAGGAGACCACATCTGTACACAGTATTCAAGATGTGGGCGTACCATTGATTTATATAGGGGCAATGATATATTTTCCATTTTATTCTCTATCCCCTTTTTAATGATTCCTAACATCCTGTTTGCTTTTTTGAGCACCTCTGCACACTGCAAGGAGGTCTTCAGAGAACTATCCACGATGACTCCAAGATCTTTTTCCTGATTCACTGTAGCTAAATTAGCCCCCATCATATTGTATGTATAGCTGGGGTTATTTTTTCCAATGTGCATTACTTTACGTTTATCCACATTAAATTTCATTTGCCATTTTGTTGCCCAATCACTTAGTTTTGTGACAGGTTTCAGAGTAGCAGCCGTGTTAGTCTGTATCCGCAAAAAGAAGAGGAGTACTTGTGGCACCTTAGAGACTAACAAATTTATTAGAGCATAAGCTTTCGTGGGCTACAACCCACTTCTTCGGATGCAACAAGTTTTGTGAGATCTTTTTGAAGTTCTTCACAGTCTGCTTTGGTCTTAACTATCTTGAGCAGTTTAGTATAATCTGCAAACTTTGCCACCTCACTGTTTACCCCTTTCTCCAGATCATTTATGAATAAGTTGAATAGGATTGGTCCTAGGACTGACCCTTGGGGAACACCACTAGTTACCCCTCTCCATTCTGAGAATTTACTATTTATTCCTACCCTTTGTTCCCTGTCTTTTAACCAGTTCTCAATCCATGAAAGGACCTTCCCTTTTATCCCATGACAGCTTAATTTACTTAAAAGCCTTTACTGCGGGACCTTGTCAAAGGCTTTCTGGAAATCTAAGTACACTATGTCCACTGGATCCCCCCTTGGCCACATGTTTGTTGACCCCTTCAAAGAACTCTAATAGATTAGTAAGACACGATTTCCCTTTACAGAAACCATGTTGACTTTTGCCCAATAATTTATGTTATTCTATGTGTCTGACAATTTTATTCTTTACTATTGTTTCAACCAATTTGCCCGATACTGATGTTAGACTTACCGGTCTGTAATTGCCAGGATCACCTCTAGAGCCTTTTTTAAATATTGGCGTTACATTAGCTATCTTCCAGTCATTGGGTACAGAAGCCGATTTAAAGGACAGGTTACAAACCATAGTTAATAGTTCCGCAACTTCACATTTGAGTTCTTTCAGAACTCTTGGGTGAATGCCATCTGGTCCCGGTGACTTGTTAGTGTTGAGTTTATCAATTAATTCCAAAACCTCCTCTAGTGACACTTCAATCTGTGACAGTTCCTCAGATTTGTCACCTAAAGCCAGCGCAGGTTTGGGAATCTCCCTAACATCCTCAGCCATGAAGACTGAAGCTAAGAATCCATTTAGTTTCTCTGCAATGACTTTATCGTCTTTAAGCGCTCCTTTTGTATCTTGATCATCCAGGGGCCCCACTGGTTGTTTAGTAGGCTTCCTGCTTCTGATATACTTAAAAAACATTTTGTTATTACCTTTGGAGTTTTTGGCTAGCCGTTCTTCAAACTCCTCTTTGGCTTTTCTTATTACATTTTTACACTTAATTTGGCAGTGTTTATGCTCCTTTCCATTTACCTCACTAACACAAACAAACACACACTACAGACAGCCACTTACCCCAAGGGTGCTGTATTTGCTCCTCCTTCACCTGGAGAACTCCCTTGCGAAACTCCCTGTTAGCATCCCCTGTTGTTTCCGTGAGTTAAATATGCAGTAATCTGGAATGATTACTTGATGAAGGTTTAAGAGTACATTTAAAATATAAACTCAGCTTAGCAATACTGATTAAGACAATGTAAAACAGAGAAGAGCTGCATCATGTATTCCATAATAGTTAATGTTGTATTCAGCAGGACAGCTGACTTGCCCTTACTACAAAGTTTTTACAAATAAATCTCTGACAAACTTCAGGGCTTATCAAAAAAAACGTGACTGATATTTTTTATTCCCAAGTTTAGTGCTTTTAATTAGGTACCTTCTGCATGTCCAGTCTTCACCTTCTGGCATGCAGTGAAAAACATGCTCCATTTTCTTTAGAAAGAAATAGCAGAAGAGTGTTTTTTTTTCAAATGTCATTTGCTTCATTTGGGTTCAGGGATTTGGCTGGAAGAGGATGATCAGGAAGGGAGAGGGAAGAGAGGAGGGAGACAGTGGGGAGAGGGCGGGGCCTGGGCAGAGTGGGGGCGGGACCTGGGGCAGAGCAGAATTGGAATATGGGCAGGGCCATAGGTGGGCTGGGGAGCTAACATCCCCGAGTGGCAGTTTTACCCCCGCCCATGACAGCAGGGAAGAGCGGGTCGGTTCCCGCACACCCAGTGCGCGCTGCTGTCTCCTTAGGCAGGGGCCGTATTCACAGAGCTTAATGTGTCGGTGCTGCGGATTCTGCGTGAGGGAGAGGGTATGGGGGTCTCTGCAGGGAAATGTGATTCTCCACCGCCGTGAGGCTTGGTATCCTTTACTGCCTCGTCCCTCCCCCCCGTGCTGTGAGCCCGGGCTGCTGTCGGGCATAGGGGCACCAGTTTAATAATACTGCATAGGGTCCCATAAATCCTAAGGACGGCCCTGCTGAAGATGTTGCATCCAGCAGGGCAGGCAGTGGAGAGGACTGGTGAGTGAGTGCCTGGACAGCAGAGTGAGAACGGTGCGTCTTTACCCCAGTCCCAGGGTGGGAGGTGAACTCTTCAGATGCACCTCTGAACTCTGGGTCTGCACCAACCAAGGACAGCAACTGTGAGTGGGGGGCAGAGAAGGGACGGGCAGGTTAAAGGGACTTTTCGGTTGCTGGACTTAAGAACCTGAGGAAAAAGGACGCTGGCCAACCCACTTGGGGGTGGGTCTTTTGCTCATGGTTTATGTGCATGAACTCTGTTTGTGGTGTTTTCCCAAATTAATGCCAAGTTACTTCCCTCCTTTTATTAAAAGGTTTTTTTCCTACACTATGGGTATGTCTACACTACGGGATTACTCCGAATTTACAGAATTCGATTTTGGGCAACCTATTGTATAAAGTCGAGTGCATGCAGCCACACTAAGCACATTAATTCGGCGGTGTGCGTCCATAGTACCGAGGCTAGCGTCGAGTTCCGGAGTGTTGCACTGTGGGTAGCTAACCCATAGCTATCCCATAGTTCCCGCAGTCTCCCCCACCCATTGGAATTCTGGGTTGAGATCCCAATGCCTGATGGGGCAAAAAACATTGTCGCTGGTGGTTCTGGGTACAGCCTCACCCCTCCCTCCGTGAAAGCAACGGCAGACAACTGTTTCGCGCCTTTGTGTGGACGGGTGCAGGGTAAATGGCTTCGTTGTGTGGACGGGTGCAGGGTTAATTCGATTTAATGCTGCTAAATTCGAACTAAACTCATAGTGTAGACCAGGCCTCAGACTCTGTGCTTGTGAGTGGGGAAGTATTGCCTCTTAAAGGCACCCAGAGAGGTGGTGTGTAATTGTTCCAGGTCATTGGGTGGGGACTCGAGCCAGTTTTGTGTTGTATTGTTGAAAAGGAACCCCGAGATCAGGGGTAGGCAATCTATGGCACGTGTTCAAAGGCAGCACGCGAGCTGATTTTCAGTGGCACTCACACTGCCCGGGTCCTGGCCACCGGTCCGGGGGGCTCTGCATTTTAATTTAAATTTAAATGAAGCTTCTTAAACATTTTAAAAACCTTATTTACTTTCCATACAATAATAGTTTAGTTATATATTATAGACTTATAGAAAGAGACCTTCTAAAAACGTTAAAATGTATGACCGGCACTCAAAACCTTACATTAGAGTGAATAAATGAAGACTCGGCACACCACTTCTGAAAGGTTGCCGACCCCTGCCCTAGATACTGAACCCAGCCCTTTTTGCTGCCAGCTCTGTCTGGCAGAAGGGTTACACCTATCCACAGCTGCAGAGTGAATCATTCTGTCATCAGCAATTGCAGGTCCTCTTCTCTTCTCCCCAGGGCACCCCGGTAACCCCTTCCTCAGCCCTCTGCCAAGTAGAGCATAGACCTGAAACCCCGAACGCTCTGCCCCCACCCCCTGCCTGGTGCACAAAGAGAAACATGGGAAATCCTTCCAATCTGTCTCCTGCTTTGGAAGACCTGAGGAGATCAGGCACTGGGATGATTCTCAGCCATAGCATCATAGAATCGTAGGACTGGAGGGACCTCGAGAGGTCATCTAGTCCAGTGCCCTGCACTCATATCAGGACTACGTATTATCTAGATCAGGAATCGGCAACCTTTGGCACACGGTCTGTCAGGGAAATCTGCTGGCGGGCCATGATGGTTTTTTTACCTGCAGCATCCGCAGGTTTGGCCAATCGCAGCTCCCACTGGCCGCAGTTTGCTGTTCCAGGGCAATGGGGGCTGCGGGAAGCAGTGTACGCCATAGGATGTGCTGGCCACCGCTTCCCGCAGCCCCCATTGGCCTGGAGTGGCGAACTGCTGCTAGTGGGAGCTGCGATCTGCCAAACCTGTGGCGCTACAGGTAAACAAACCATCCCAGCCCGCCAGCAGATTTCCCTGACGGTCCGCATGCCAAAGGTTGCCGATCCCTGATCTAGACTATCCCTGGCAGGGGTTTGTTTATCCTGCTCTTGAAAACCTCCAATGATGGAGTATCCACCACCTCCCTGGGCAATTTATTTCAGTGATTAACCACCCTGCCAGGAAGATTTTCCTAATATTCAATCTAAACCTCCCTTGCTGCAATTTAAGCCCATTGCTTCTTTTCCTATCCTCAGAGGTTAAGAAGAACAATTTTTTCTCCCTCTCCTTGTAATAACCTTTTATGTACTTGAAAACTGTTATCATGTCCCCTCTCAATCTTCTCTTCTCCAGATTGAACAATCCTAGTGTTTTCAATCTTCCCTCATCAGTCATGTTTTCAAGACCTTTAATCATTTTTGTTGCTCTTCTCTGGACTTGCTCCAATTTGTCCACATCTTTCCTGAAATGTGGGGCCCAGAACTGGACAAAATATCCAGTTGAGGCCTAATCAGCATGGAGGAGAGCGGAAGAATTACTTCTCGTGTCTTGCTTACAACACTCCTGCTAACACATCCCAGAATGATGTTCGCTTTTTTTGCAACAGCATTACACTGTTGACTCATCTTTAGCTTGTGATCCACTAGGACCTCCAGATCCCCTTCCGCAGTACTCCTCCCTAGGCAGTCATTTCCCATTTTGTGTGTGCAACTGATTGTTCCTTCCTAAATGGAGTACTTTGCATTTGTCCTTATTGAATTTCATCCTATTGACTTCAGACCATTTCTCCAGTTTGTCCAGATCATTTTGAATTTTAATTCTATCCTCCAAGCACTTGCAACCCCTCCCAGCTGGGTATCACATAGAGAGTACACAAGCGTTATAAGTGTACTCGCTATGCCATTGTCTAAACCATTGTTGAAGATATTGAGCACAGGAAACAGAACCACGTTGTGTCGTCATTAGCACCAGTGCAGAAAGGGTCTAGAATGCTGCTCTTCTGGCTCAGTAGAGTTGTCCACCCGCTTTGCACTGGTGTGAATGACTTTGCGATGTGCAGGCAATGGAGAATCTTTCATCCCTCAGACAGTCCCGTCTGATTGACTGGGAGCTTGTGACTGTCTCAGGAGCCAGTTTGGAGCCTGCATTTTCATCTGATTCTGATGGAAACCGAAAGTAACAGGCTGAGCTGCCCCTTTCCCAGAAATGGGAGATAGTCAGGAAGCCACCCTGGCTCTCAGTCAGTAAACAAAACCTCTGGCAGCCCTTAATTCTTGCATGGAAACAAAGGTGAGGGACTGGCATTTGGAGCTGTTTAGCCTGGTGTCCATCCAACAGGCACATGAAAGCTTCTCTCCCTCCACAACAGAAGATGGGACCATACAAGATATTGCCTCAC
Source organism: Terrapene triunguis (assembly GCF_002925995.2). Classification (NCBI taxonomy): domain Eukaryota; kingdom Metazoa; phylum Chordata; order Testudines; family Emydidae; genus Terrapene; species Terrapene triunguis. The sequence goes on from NW_020693580.1 coordinate 69,499, forward strand.
TGTGACGAGGTCCCCGGGGTGCAACGTGAAGTGTGGGGCTGCTGAGCCCCTATTTCCCACCAGCCTCTGCTGCCTCTCACACTGTGCTGCTGATGTCAAGCTACACACCTCTGATAGGCCCTGCACTTACACAGCCATCCACAGGCAGGGAAATACCCAACTGGGTTACATGAATGCTTCTCCCAGCCACTCATGAACCAACAATAGAGAGGTTCCAGCAACTCTCCCCCCCCCACCACCAGCTTCCCAGCCTTGCACCTCACAACTGTACTGTCTTCCCTGGTCAGAAGCCTGGCGAGTGTGAGTTCATTACCCAGTTCACCACGTCTACAAAGGAAAGTGGATGTGCACCAGCCTTTGTGACCTGAGCAGATTTCCCAAGCATTTCAACCAAAACACACTGGTTTAGGTAAAATATAGAAGAGGTTTATTAACTACACAAAAATAGATTTTAAGTGAGCTGAGCTGAGCTTGATAGGCTCGATAGGCTGCGGCAGTAGCAGGACACAAAGGGTTTCTTGCCGCAGGAATGTTGCTTGTCTGGTGGCAGAGGGAACCATGGTCTCCAGGGCTTACTGAGGGGTAAGTGAAAGCAGCAGAATTAAGATTGCAGTGTGGGACTGGGGTGTATTTTTAACTCATCATGTTCTGGTTGTCAGAGGTTTACATTTAGCCACTCTCCACATTCTGGAAGGGCACTTCCGTGCCACCAGACCACTGCACCTATAAAGTTTTGGGAAGTTCATTTCCTTGGGGTTTTTTCAAAGATCATTTTCCAGCACCCGCATGACCCACAGCCCAGCTCTCCCCATTCCTTGCCTCCCATCTCTCTGCCTGCCCAGCACACCCTGGGCCTGGAGGGGCGGCATTGGCGGGGTTCTGTGGGTTGAGAACCCAGGAAGAGGATGCAGGGATTGACAGGGATTCAGTGAGGGCATTTTTTGAAAGGGGGGGACAGAAATGGGGGCACATGGAGACACAGGGCTTTGGAGGGGCCAAGCTAAACCTTCCTCCTACATCTCCTACTGCGCAGCTCTGAGCTTCCACGGGAGCAGCAGAACCAGGGAGATTGGGATCAGGGAGAATCAGGTGATTGGGGAGTAAGGACGAGTCTGGAGACCTTGCCCCATGGCTGGACACCACATGGAGAAGTTGGGGATGTAGCGGAGGGGACTCCAATGTGGGGAGGAATTGAAGCGGATAGCGGGTATTTGTGGCGGGGATGGTACTGATGCCTCCATTTCCCTCCCCCTCTTAGTTGTCGAGTGGAGATGCAGAGTCCCCTACCCCCAATCTGGGAAGAGACCCCACAAATCTGTCTGCAGCAGACATGGCTCTGTGATGGGCCAACAAACCCCATCCCTGTTGAGGGTGAACCACTACCATGAGGCTTAAAGCCACTCCTGGGCTGGCTGTTAGGCTTGAGAAGGGGTGTTTAAAAGGGGGAGGCCCAGCAGCTGGTGGCCAGTGTGGGGAAGTAGGCTATGCTGGGGTTTGCAAGAAGCCTGACTCAGGTCATGAACTGGACAAGAACTGCCAGCTCTCTGAGGTGCTGGGTAAAGGGGAGAGCATGCCAATCCCATGGGAAGTACAGGACATGTATGATAAATAATAATACCTGGCTTTTATGTCGTGCTTTTCCATCTGTAGATCTAAAGCACTTTTCATTATTCCCATTTTACAGATGGGGAAACTGAGCCCAGTCTAGGGCTCTGTCCACTAGGTAACACTCGTTTTTACTCACTGCACGTTACCATTCCTAGGTGACTTTGTTCTGTTGAAGGAAAATGACAAAGTGTAATTTCTGGGTGTTTTTCTCCAGAGGAAGATAGAACAATTAAAAGTTATCTTCGGTAACGTATTTACAAAATACAGAAATCAGGAGACGTCTCATTAGCAGCATATGTGGTGCACAAGTCTGACAAGTTGCTTAAAAAAACTGAGCTCAACATTGCAATCACAGGGGAATCGGAAGCTGGGAAATTGTCCTTCCTCAACGCCCTCCGGGACCTGGGAGATGAAGACGAAGGATCCGCTGAGCCCGGGGTGGCAGAGACAACCAAAGAACCAGAGCGGTATCAGCATTCCAAGTACCCCAATGTGATCTTCTGGGACCTGCCGGGGATCGGGACCCCAGATTTTTGGCCATACACTTACCTGGAGCAGGTGACATTCAGTCGCTATGATTTCTTAACTGTCCTAACTTTGGAGTGGTTCAGAGCCAACCATACCAAACTGGCCCAGGAGATCCGGAAGATGGGGAAGAACTTCTACTTTGTGCGCTCCAAGGTGGACTTGGACCTGTAGAATGAGAAATGTAAAAAGAGCTTCAATGAGGAGGGAACCCTGGAGAAAATCAGACATGACAGCATCAAGCACCTGCCCAGAGAAGGGATGAGCTTTCCGCAGGTTTTCCTTGCGTCGAGTAGGGAATTTCAGAAATATGATTCTCCCAAACTGCAGAAAACTTTGCTGAAGGAACTGGAAAGTCACAAGAAACACATTTTCCTCCTGGCTCTGCTCAACCTTTCTGAACCAAACTTGGAAAAGAAGAAAAAGGCTTTGCAAACACAGATCTGGAAACAAGCCCTGAAGTCGTGTGCCATCGCTGCTGTTCCTCTCCCGGCTCTCTCGGTGAAGTGCGATGTTGGCATCCTGGTGGATAACATGAGACAGTATTGTGAGAGCTCTGGGCTGGATGACATTTCCCTCATTATACTCGCTAGCCAGGTTCGGAAGCCTGTCACTGATCTGAAGGCCATGATCAAGTCCCCAATGGCCAAAGATATATCAAAAGAAAACGCTGAGGAGCAGCTGACTAAGGCTACAGGAAAGGGTCTAATTTTAGGTAAGCATTTTATCAGCATGATACTGGTGGCTGGGACCGTGTTTGCTACAGAAAGGTCTTTCACAGAATGCTGAACAGCTTTTTGGATGATGTTGCTGAAGACGCCTAAAGAGTCCTGATAAAGGCTTTGGACAGAGAAAACAAATGAATAACAGCAACAAGGGACCAATAAGCTCAGGGGTTCTCAAACTGGGGGTTGGGACCCCTCAGGGGGTCATGAGGTTATTACCTGGGGGGTGGCGAGCTGTCAACGTCCACCCCAAACCTCGCTTTGCTTCCAGCATTTATAATGGCGTTAAATATATAAAAACGTGTTTTTAATGTATAAGGGGGGGGTCGCACTCAGAGGCTGGCTGTGTGAAAGGGGTCACCAGTACCAAAGTTTGAGAAGCACTGAGCTATAACTTCAAGTTTAATACCATTTGCCACAGAGTCACCAGGAGTGTGCTCTGGAACTACTCCTTACGAAGCCAGTCAGGACTATGTGAATGTGGTCACCAGTACAGACATTTGAGAACCACTGAGCTGGATTCCCACCTCTGGCAGATGGAGACTGGAGCCAACCAGGGGACAATGGCAGATTCTTCTGTACTCAAATCTAATGCAACAAAAGAAAAAAATATTGAAAAAGATCTCCAGAGTTTGGGCTTTAAAAAACAAAGATGTATTTCCAAAGTTGGAAAATAGGCAAAACTGAGGTACAGTTCCCTGGTCCCACAATTTTTTTTTTTAAACTAGGCCCCAGATGAGAAAGTTGAGGGACAGCATCAGGGCAAATATCATCTCAAAAAGTCCTTATCCATGTTAATTAAAAACATTGTACAAGATTTTCAAAATATACGTTAACTTTCTCTGTTTAAATTCCTTTTCCATTAAATTCTGGTTTAGACCAGTTGCACCCAGAGCATGTGAACACAATTAATTAAAAGGAAACCATTAACAATAGATTTCTAAGCAGTAAGAAGACACCGACCTGAGACCTGTAACCTGCTCAGCTACCATGGACTCAGCTCTTAACTCAATGCTGCTTAAATGCAGGTCCCTGAACCCAAGGGAAACAGACTCATCAAGTCCTTGTATCGCTACCCCTTCCTGCTTCTCCACATGGGCACCAATGATACTGCTAAGAATGACCTTGGTCGGATCACTGCAGACTTCATGGCTCTGGGAAAAAGGATAAAGGAGTTTGAGGCACAAGTGGTGTTCTCGTCCATCCTCCCTGTGGAAGGAAAAGGCCCAGATAGAGACTGTCGAATAGGGGAAGTCAACGAATGGCTACGCAGGTGGCGTCGGAGAGAAGGCTTAGTATTCTTTGACCATGGGATGGTGTTCCAAGAAGGATTGCTAGACAGAGATGGGCTCCACCTAACAAAGAGAGGGAAGAGCATCTTTGCAAGCAGGCTGGCTAACCTAGTGAGGAGGGCTTTAAACCAGGTTCACTGGGAGAAGGAGACCATAGCCCTGAGGTAAGTGGGGAAGTGGGATACCAGGAGGAAGCACGAGCAGGAGAGTGCAAGAGGGAAGGACTCCTGCCTCATACTGAGAA
>NW_020693580.1:83892-100706 GCF_002925995.2 Terrapene triunguis
ATGACCTGTTGACACATCTTTAACGTATCAATTTTTTAAATTGAGATACCATGAAAGAAACTCAACAAATGGTCACGAGACAGCAATTTCCATTGTCCCTTTTTTGTAAACAAGCATGGAATATAAAGCGGGCAATTTCTGAAAAGTAGTTAGAATGATTTAGGCTGCAGTATCACTTCCCTGGATCAATGATACCATTCTGTATCGTGCTGATTAATCTTTGACTAATACTCTTTGACTAATAAACTGATTGAGCCTGGTTATTGTAGTAAAGAGAGAGAGAGCAAGAGAGAGGCTGGAGCATTGGGCCTGGTGCAAAATTTGATGCCTGAACCGGAGGCTGTAAATCATGGGTGGGCAAACTTTTTGGCCCGAGGCCCACATCTGGGAATAGGAATTGTATGGCAGGCCATGAATGCTCACAAAATTGGGGTTGCGGTGAGGGAGGGGGTGAGGTCTCTGGTTGGGGGTGCGGGCTCCAGAGTGAGGCCAGAAATGAGGAGTTCAGGGTGTGGGAGGGGGCTCCGGGCTAGGGCAGCAGAGGAGGGTGTGGGAGGGGGTGCAGGCTGTGGCTGGGGGTGTGGGCTCTGGGTTAGGGCTGGGGATGAGGGGGTTGGGGTGCAGGAGGGAGCTCTGGGCTGGGACCGGGGGTTTGGAGGGCGGGAAGGGGATCAGGGCTTGGGCAGGGGGTTGGGGCACGGGGAGAGGCTCAGGGGTGCAGGCTCCGGGCAGCGCTTACCGCAAGCGGACCCACAGCCAGTGGGAGCTGCAGGGGTGGCACTTGGGGCAGGCGGCAGCGTGCAGAGCAGAGCCCCATGGCTGCCCCTACACATAGGAGCCAGAGCAGGGCCATGACGCGGCTTCCGGGAGCCGTATGGAGCAGCCCCCTACCCTGCTTCCTGGCTGGAGCACTGGAGCAGGGCATAAAGTAACACTGCTGAGGTGAGCAGGACCCCAAAGTGATGGTCCAAGTGTTGCTCCACTGTAAGGGGAACCGGGTGGTTACCATGGGGTTAAGTAAAGGAGACCATGTACCCTTCTGGGCAGCTTGCCAGATGTGGTGGAGGTGTGCCATAAACACTGCCTGTGCCAAGGCACAAGCTGCGCCCCACTCTGCCCTTTGGGTAGCACTTGCCACCCCTTAGTTAACACCGATAATAGCTGAGTCAGGTCTGTGACAATTAGTGCCGTGCTTTGCAGAGCCGCCCCCATTAATTGGTGGGCATTCGCTCCCGGTATTCATATTCATTCCTTTTACCAATCTCCTTGCTTACTGCAGGACAACAGAAGAATTACCTCCATACTCTCCTTGTTTGTACTATAGACAGGCTAGTGAATTATCCCACTCTTCATTTATGGAATTCATGAGGTGGTGTACCATAGTTTCCTCTTTTGTACAACAGACCCGGTTTGCAAGTTTCTTGGCGGTGCCAAACTTTAAGGTTATCCACAGGTAAAAGCTAACTGGTTATGCAGGTGGTGTCGGAGAGAGGGCTTTGGATTCTTCGACTATGGGATGCTGTTCCAGGAAGAAGGATTGCTAGGAAGAGATGGGATCCACCTAATGAAGAGAGGGAAGAGCATCTTCGCAGGCAGACTTGCTAACTTAGTGAGGAGGGCTTTAAACTAGGTTCTCAGGGGGATGGTGGGATACCGGGAGGCGGGGGGGGGAAGTGGGATACTGGGAGGAAACACAAGGAGGAGGGTACAAAACTGGAAGCCTCCTGATTCATACTGAGAAAGTAGGGTAATTGGCTAGTTATCTAAGGTGCATGTACACAAAGGCAAGAAGCCTGGGAAACAAGCAGGAAGCATTGGAAGTTCTGGCACAATCAAGGAACTATGACGTGATTGGAATAACAGAAACTTGGTGTGGCAGTTCACATGACTGGGGCACTGTCATGGATGTGTATTAACTGTTTAGGAAGGACACGTACAGGAGGAAAGGTGGAGGAGTTGCATTGTATGTAAGAGAGTGATATGATTGCTCAGAGCTCCAGTTTGAAAGTGGAGAAAAGCCTGTTGAGAGTCTTTGGGTTAAGTTTAGAGGCGAGAGCAACAAGGGTGATGTCGTGGTGGGCATGTGCTATAAACCACCGGATCAGAAGGATGAGGTAGACAAGGCTTTCTTAAGACAACTAACTGACGTTTCCAGATCACAGGCCCTGGTACTAATGGGGGACTTCAATCACCCTGAGATCTGCTGGGAGAGCAATACTGCGGTGCACAGACAATCCAGGAAGTTTTTGGAGAGTGTTGGGGACAACTTCCTGGTGCAAGTGCTGGAGGAACTGACTAGGGGCTGTTCTCCTCTTGACCTGCTGCTTGCAAACAGGGAAGAGTTGGTAGGGGAAGTAGAAGTGGGTGGCAACCTGGGCAGCAGTGACCATGAGATGGTTGAGTTCAGGATCCTGAAAAAAGGAAGAACGGAGAGTAGCGAAATACAGACCCTGGACTTCAGAAAAGCAGACTTAGACTCCCTTAGGGAACTGATGGGCAGGATCCCCTGGGAAGCTAATATGAGGGGGAAAGGAGTCCAGGAGAGCTGGCTGTATTTTAAAGAAGCCTAATCGAGGGCGCGGGAACAAGCCATCCCGAAGTGCAGAGAGATTAGCAAATATGGCAGGCGACCAGCTTGGCTTAACAGTTAAATCTTCAGTGAGCTTAAACTCAAAAAGGAAGCTTACAAGAAGTGGAAACTTGGACAGATGACCAGGGAGGAGTATAAAAATATTGCTAGAACATGCAGAGGTGTAATCAGGAAGGCCAAGGCACAACTGGAGTTGCATCTAGCAAGAGATGTGAAGAGTAACAAGAAGGGTTTCTACGGGTATGTTAGCAACAAGAAGAAGGTCAGGGAAAGTGTGGGAGAGGATTCGGCATCCACAGGTTTGGCCGATCGCAGCTCCCACTGGCTGTGGTTCACCATCCCAGGCCAATGGGGGCTGCAGGAAGTGGTGGCCAGCACATCCCTTGGCCCGCGCCGCTTCCCGCAGCCCCCATTGGCCTGGGACAGTGAACTGCGGCCAGTGGGAGCTGCGATCGGCCAAACCTGCGGATGCAGCAGGTAAACAAACCGGCCCGGCCCACCAGAGGCTTTCCCTGGCATGCCGCGTACCAAAGGTTGCCGATCCCTGGACTATAAGGTGGATAGAAAGCTGGATAGATTGTCAGGCTCCATGGGTAGTGGTGAACAGCTCAATATCTAGTTGGCAGCCGGTATCAAGCAGAGTGCCCCAGGGGTTGGTCCTGGGGCCAGTTTTGTTCAACATAGCCCTTCTCATAGCCCTCTAGGACTGGAAGGGACCTCGAGAGGTCATCGAGTCCAGTCCCCAACATCTTTATTAATGATCTGGATGATGGGATGGATTGCACCCTCAGCAAGTTTGCAGATGACACTAAGATGGGGGGAGAGGTAGATACACTGGAAGGTAGGGATGGGTCCAGAGTGACCTAGACAAATTGGAGGATTGGGCCAAAAGAAATCTGATGAGGTTCAACAAGGACAAGTGGAGTTCTGCACTTAGGAAGGAAGAATCCCATGCACTGCTACAGGCTGGGGACCGACTGGCTAAGCAGCAGTTCTGCAGAAAAGGACCTGGGGATTACAGTGGATGATAAGCTGGATATGAGTCAGCAGTGTGCCCTCGTTGCCAAGAAGGCCTATGGCATATTGGGCTGTATTAGTAGAGAATTGCCAGCCGATCGAGGGAAGTGATTATTCCCCTCTATTAGGCACTTGTGAGGCCACACCTGGAGTATTGCATCCAGTTTTGGTCCCCCCACTACAGAAGGGATGTGGACAAATTGGAGAGAGTCCAGCGGAGGGCAACGAAAATGATCAGGGGGCTGGGGCACATGACTTACGAGGAGAGGCTGAGGGAACTGGGCTTGTTTAGTCTGCAGAAGAGAAGAGTGAGGGGGGATTTGATAGCTGCTTTCAACTACCTGAAGGGGGGTTCCACAGAGGATGGAGCTCGGCTGTTCTCAGTGGTGGCAGATGACAGAACAAGGAGCAATGGTCTCAAGTTGCAGTGGGGGAGGTATAGGTTGGATATTAGGAAACACTATTTCACTAGGAGGGTGGTGAAGCACTGGAATGGGTTACCTAGGGAGGTGGTGGAATCTCCATCTTTAGAGGTTTTTAAGCCCCGGCTTGACAAAGCCCTGGCTGGGATGAGTTAGTTGGGGATTGGTCCTGCTTTGAGCACGGGGTTGGACTAGATACCTCCTGAGGTGTCGTCCAACCCTGATATTCTATGATTCATAGAAATAAAAAAATTGCAGTCTAAATTCTACAGACAAAGCACAATTTGAATCAAGCAGTCTGTCTCTCTTTCTCATAGATGTTACAGGCAGCTCACACTTCTCAATACACAGGTTGGATTCTATAGCATGGATCCAGGACGTGAATATATCCCATGCTTGGCCGATGTAGCTCTGCTGACAAAACCCCCAGTGCAGACAGAGCCGGCAGACGAGGGCTCCCGAGGACACAGTTAACGTTGTTTGGGGAGGTGCTAGCGTAGGTCTGCTGTGCAGCTATTGCTGAAGTAAATGTGCCATTTTATGTGGTGCGTTGTCTCCTAAAGACTTGTGTTTTCTTGTTCAGCAGTGCACGCTCCAGCTGCCCGCGCTGTGTTTGGGACAGTTGCATTGATTGGTGCAGGGATTCCTTACGGCAGTTGACCACGGCTGTGACAGGGCGATCCAGCTTTCACCCTGAGTATCGATGACAGCATCGCTTCCCCAGAAGGGCAACCGGTGTGTGACAGGGTTGGGACTCACCACCTGGCGCCTCCTACTGGTTGTTTCTGGGAATTAGCTCTGTCCAGTGGAGTGCCCCTTCCTGGTGGTGTCCCATCTGTCATCTCGCCCTCGGTTGGCGTCTGAGCCTGGGTCGCACACCAGATCGCAGCATCCTCTTCTGGACCTCTGCCCTTTGGCAGTGCCCCCTTAGTCCATCCGCACCCCCTTCCGCGGGGGGCGGGGGGGAGGGTTGATCAGCAGTCTCTCTATGCCCCAGCCACCCTGTACAACCACACACCCCAAAGTCTAATCCCTCTTGTCAGGGATCTGGCATAGTCTATAGTGGCCGCTCCCTACAGCCGATGGCTGGGTGTACTGCAAGGAGGGAAGGGGGGGACCCAGGCCTGCCCTCTACTCTGGATCCCAGCCCAGGGACCCTCTGGCGGCAGCCGTCCTGCCCTCCTTCTCTCCCCTTGTCTGTCCACTTCCCTGGGCCGCTTCCCCTTCGGCCCCTCGCACTGGCTAGGCCCTTCCTCTCAGGGCATGCAGCCTGGCAGACACCGGGCTGGAGTTACCTTCTGCTCCCCCGGGCCTGCCCAGCACTGCGCTGTCCCAGGTGCTAGTCTCCCAGCTCTGGAGACAGAACTTCCCCTCTCGAAGGCCTGGGACAGACTGACTGCTCCCTCCCTGAGCAGCCTTTTTATAGGGCTGAGCCTGGCCCTGATTGGCTACCTCCGATCTGGGCTCTTATTGGCTCCCAATAAGCCCTTCTCTGATTGGCTGCCCGGCTGTGCAGGTCCACTGGCCTGCTGCAGCCTAAATTCTCCAGGAGTGGGGCAGCTGCCCCACTACAGGGTGCCAGACACCAGTGGGGCTGTGTACAAAGGAGAGTGGGGTGTAGTGGATAGAGCCAGGAGGATGGGAGCCAGGGCTCCCCATCAAAGCCCAGCACTCGCTTTCAGGCTCGATGAAGACAGCAATTAAGTCTCTTTGCTGTAGAACAGACAGATGCAAACAATGGAGGCCTCTGACCATGGGAGTAGGTCGTGTGGCAGGTCGGAACTGAACCGTGTGGACTGTGGGGTGCAAACGCAGGGGCTAGGAGGTCGGTAGCCACCTTAACTGCCTCCCTGAAATTGACAGTAGCTACTGGGACTGGTGGAGCAAGGGTGATGCAGGAACCTGAAAAGAACATCGTTGTTTGCGCTGTGCTCCAGTTTTGAATTCCAGCACCCATGTGCACACACCTCGTTCGCTGGGTCAGGTGCAGCCGGGCTGTAGGAAGGACAGAGTCACTGGAGCAGCAGGGCCGAGCTATCGCTGTGAGGTGAGGGGAGGAGTGGATGTACCGTGAGATCCAGCGCTGAGCTCAGTAGGCTGCAGCAGTAGCAGCACACAAAGGCTTTCTTGCAGCAGGAATGTCGGCTGTCTGGTGGCAGATGGGACCTTGGTCTCCAGGGCTTACTGAGGGGTAAGTGAAAGCAGCAGAATTAAGATTGCAGTGTGGGACTGGGGTGTATTTTTAACTTGTCATGTTCAGGTTGTCAGAGGTTTCCATTTAGCCACTCTCCCCGTTCTGAAAGGGCACCTCCAGGCCACCAGACCGCTGCACCTATAAAGATTTGGGAAGTTCATTTCCTTGGGGTTTTTTCAAAGATCATTTTCCAGCACCCGCATGACCCACAGCCCAGCTCTCCCCATTCCTTGCCTCCCATCTCTCTGCCTGCCCAGCACACCCTGGGCCTGGAGGGGCGGCATTGGTGGGGTCCTGCGGGTTCAGAATCCGGGAAGAGGATGCAGGGATTGACAGGGATTCAGCAAGGGCATTTTTTGAAAGGGGGGGACAGAAATGGGGGCACATGGCAACACGGGGCTTTGGAGGGGCCAAGCTGAACCTTCCTCCTACATCTACTGCGCAGCTCTGAGCTTCCACAGGAGCAGCAGAATTAGTGGGATTGGGGAGGAAGGATGAGTCTGGAGGCCCTGCCCCATAGCTGGACACCACATGGGGAAGGTGGGGAGTTGTGGTCCCTGCCACTGACCGGGGAGGTAGCAGATGGGACTCCAGTGTGGGGAGGAATTGAAGGGGATAGGGGATATTTGGTGGGGGACAGGACAGTACAGATGCCTCCATTTCCCTCCCCCCCCTTAGTTGTCGAGTGGAGATGCAGAGTCCCCTACCCCCAATCTGGGTAGAGACCCCACAAATCTGTCTGCAGCAGACGTGGCTCTGTGATGGGGCCGACAAACCCCATCCCTGTTGAGGGTGAACTACTAACCTGAGGCTTAAAGCCACCCTCTCATTAGCAGCATATATGGTGCACAATTCCGACGAGTTGCTTAAAAAAACTGAGCTCAACATTGCGATCACAGGAGAGTCAGGAGCTGGGAAATTGTCCGTCCTCAATGCCCACCGGAACCTGGGAGATGAAGACGAAGGATCCGCTGAGACCAGGGTGGTAGAGACGACCAAAGAACCAGAGCGGTATCAGCATTCCAAGTACCCCAATGTGATCTTCTGGGACCTGCTGGGGATCGGGACCCCAGATTTTCTGCCAGACACTTACCTGGAGCAGGTGACATTCAGTTGCTATGATTTCTTCATCATCCTCACTTCAGTGCGGTTCAGAGCCAACCATACCAAACTGACCCAGGAGATCCGGAAGATGGAGAAGAACTTCTACTTTGTGCGCTCCAAGGTGGACTTGGACCTGTACAATTGTTATGCTTATAAGAAGCACACGGGATCTTTTTCAAGGGAAAAGGCAATAGGCACCGTTTATTGAAGATACAACAATTAGCATATGCATTCAATCACATACACACTGACCCGCCAGTCGATGTTATAGTTACCACTTCAGAGTCCGGATCAATCTAGAGGCCAGCTAGGTTGATCACGAGTAGGGAGGAGCCGGGTTCTGTTGATTGTGACACGATGCTCTGGGGAAGTCTTCGCAGGACGAACCCAAAGTTTCATGGCAAGGCCCCCTGTTTATATAGTGATTCTCCTTCATTGGGACCAATGAGTTTTGCACCATCATGCTATAATCAACTGCTGTTTGACGAGAGCTTGTTTTCTTAAATTGTCCTCATCCTATATCTTGTTCTTTCATCAAGTTTCTTAGGGAGTTACCCCATGCTGGTTTTGATCACAGCCATCTTGTCCCCATTGAAAGGTGCTTATTTCATCTTTAGAGTCATCAATCTGACCTCCTCTGACATTTCAATAGGGGCGTGTTGCAGCCTCCTGGCACCCTTGCGTCTGTCTCTGGTTCCTTCCTCATACGTCTGGGTTCGGTGATGGCCTTCACACTTATCTCTTAACACACATTCTTCATTCACATACAAAAAATAATTAATGTACACAGAACATTTTAAATAGGAACATCAAATTGCAATGCAGAGGAAAAACAATCACGGCATTCTTTTACTTATTTTAAAATGCTAAGCCTAAAACAAAGTGGTGACTCTCAAAGGTCTGTTATTGCCTTGAAATCAGTCCAGACACAAAAAGATTCTGGCTGATGCATCTCTACCAATGGCCCATTAGGTCATTCCTTTCTGCTATTCAAAAAGGGTGGCTGTCAGGATATGGTCAAATCATACACCAATACATTGAATACATGCTACATTATTATCTTATTATTATTATTTTTATCCTTCATTCTAAATTATACAAAATACCAACATAAAATCCTACTACTACACAATAAGGAAAAAAAAGCTTCAATGAGGAGGGAACCCTGGAGAAAATCAGACACGACTGCATCAAGCACCTGCCCAGAGAAGGGATGAGCTCCCTGCAGGTTTCCTTGTGTCGAGTAGGGAATTTCAGAAATATGATTCTCCCAAACTGCAGAAAACGTTGCTGAAGGAACTGGAAAGTCACAAGAAACACATTTTCCTCCTGGCTCTGCCCAACCTTTCTGAACCAATCTTGGAAAAGAAGAAAAAGGTTTTGCAGAGGCAGATCTGGAAACAAGCTCTGAAGTCATGCGCCATCGCTGCTGTGACTCTCCCAGCTCTCTCGGTGAAGTGTGATGTTGGTATCCTGGTGAATAACATCAGAATGTATTGTGAGAGCTCTGGGCTGGATGACATTTCCCTCATCATACTTACTAGCCAGGTTCGGAAGTCTGTCGCTGAGCTGAAGGCCGTGATCAAGTCCCCAATGGCCAAAGATATATCAAAAGAAAACGCTGAGGAGCAGCTGAGTCAGGCTACAGGAAAGGGTCTAATTTTAGCTAAGCATTTTATCAGCATGATACCGGTTGGTGGCTGGGACCGTATTTGCTGCAGAGAGGTCTTTCACTGTGACTCACAGAATGCTGAACAGTTTTTTGGATGATGTCACTGAAGACGCCCAAAGAATCCTGAGCAAGACATTGGACAGAGAAAACAAATGAATAACAGCAACAAGGGACCAATAAGCTGGATTCCCAGTTCTGGCAGATGGAGATTGGCGCCAACCAGGGGACAATGGCAGATTCTTCTGTACTCAAATCTAATGCAACAAGAGAAAAAATGTTGAAAAGAACTCCAGAGTTTGGGTTTTAAAAAACAAAGATGTATTTCCGACGTTGGGGAAGAGGCAAAACTGAGGTACAGTTGCCTGGCCCCACAATTTTTTTTAAGCCAGGCCCCAGATGGGAAAGTTGAGGGACAGCATCAGGGCAAATGCCAGCTCAAAAAGTCCCGATATACGTTAATTAAAAACATCTCACAAGATTTTCAAAATATACTTTAACGTTCTCTGTTTAAATCCCTTTTCCATTAAATTCAGTTATGGGGGCTATGGGTGTTATGGATGGGGCCACGGGTACAGCCGTGGGGGCTGTGGGAGCTCCGGGCCATGTTAAACCCAGCAAGACCATCCCCAGGACAAGGAATAACCAGGTAATGAATAACGGGATCAGCTTAGGGGCATGGCTTTCAGACGTGCGGAGCACCCACAACTCCAATTCAACTCAATGGGTACTGTGAGTGCTCAGCCCCTCTGTAGCTCTGCCCCACACACATCTTTAACTCTGCCCCATACGTGTCTTTCCCATGTTACACTTTCCCTCACATTTATAAGTCTTTCCTCTAATGGCTTCCCAGCAAGGGGCTTCTTCTAGTGTTAACGAGTTGGGCTGAGTCTCATGTCAAGCCAGACTCCGTTACCCCACACGGCCAATGGCTGTGAGCTGCCCCTAAATGACATTTGCACTCACTGTAAGGCCCCTCCCACTGCTCCAGTGGGGTCAAGGGGCTTTAGTGTCAATGAGAATCCAGCCCTGTGAGTTGTGGCCTTTCCACGGCTATTTACCGGGTGTTTCTGGCTTTGAACTTTCTCACAGTGGATGTATAATGGCAAAGCTGCTCCCTAAGTCTGAGCCTTGTGGTTTTCTGTTTGATCCCGTTCTTTACACACTGATATCACCAAGGCCTTCTCCACAGTAAGACAAAGTAGCCTCTAATTCTGGGTGTCTCCAGCTTTGGGTGCCCACGATGCTCCACCTTGGGTTCTGATTTCTTCCCAGGCGTGCTGAGCACCTGCAGGGTCTGTTCCTTCGGGCGGGGCTTTGCCTGCTCAATATTTCAGAACATTAGGTTTGAAATGTCCCATGTTTGCAAGGTCCCAGCTGTGGCAGAGCCTCACCGATAACTCTCATGCCACTTCCCCCGTAACAATACACGGGACACCTGAGTTCCAATCACAACATTTCACCCACAGCCTTATCCTGCATCTCTCTAAGGAACAGCCTGCGTGGAATGGGGTCAGTGGGATTCTCAGTATCAGACTTTGCAGGTCTCAAAAACGGCGTATTTTAACCCCTACAGTAGAGAGTGTCAACTGAACACAAGAGCCAGAAGGGTGCAACCCCTTGGGCTTTAGAGAGCACGGCCCCTTTAAAACCTCATCCTGAGGCAGAGGAAGTGCTGGTGTTCCAGGGGGAGGGGTGGAGAGGCAGCACAACAGGGGTGTGTGGGTCCCTGTAGCTCCAGACAAGAGGCCCTACAGCGATGGGGCTCTATGTAGCAAAGCAGCCGAGAACTAGCCCGAAGCCCAGGCAGGAAAGAAGGAAGCCTGCCTGTGTAGGGAAGCTCAATGGACTGTCTGTACTATCTAACAGGATGAGACACGGCTTGATTCAAATCCTATCCAGTTTAGAGAACTTAGATTGCGGTTTTGTTTTAGTTCTTATGGTGATCTACTTTGATCTCTATGCTATTATGTATAATCACTTAAAATCTATTTCTGTAGTGAATATATCTGTTTTATATTTTTTTACCAAAAACACTGTGGTTTGCTTGAAGTGCAAAGGGAAATCTGTTCAGGAACAGGGGCGGGGGCATTGTCCTCTCCACATCGAGCGAGGAGCACACTGGGAAATACACGTACACGGGTCAGGCTTTTGACCAGGGCAGGACGGGAGAGCTCTGGGGTCCTACGCTGTGGAGCTGAGGAGGCGCTAACTGGAGTCTCTCTATTGTTAGTTCCTGAGTGGCTGAGGAGAAGCATTCACAGAACTGCAGCTGGGTGTGTCCCTGCCTGTGTAAGGTCGGTGTGGATGCAGGACCAGGAGCGCTCTGCAGTTTGTCACAGCAGCACAGTGTGAGAGGGGGCCCAGGCTGGTTAGTCAGAGGGCTCCGTGGTACCCCAGTTCCAAGTTACACCTCGGGGGGAGGAGGGGAACCCGTCACAATGGTGTAGCCCAATGTGCTAGCTTGTCTTTATTATATTCACTGCTTTATATTATATTCAGCAGTAATTCAAAGAACCTACAGGCCTGTATCCTGTCAGACATTCGCTTCAGCAAGTTAGCATAAGGCTTGGAGCCTGTGAACTTCGCACAGATAAACGGCCCAACGGAAAAATCACGAGTATTGGGGAGCTGAAAATAGAGTGTTTACGGGGAAATTCTGACCACAGGTACATAATTCAACCACAGAAGTGTCATGGCAACGAACTGACGTACATAATGGGTACATGAGCTACATCCGCAGATACCTAACCACTAAAGGGCCATGGTAACAAACTGACATATATGATAGTAAGTTAAGATCATTAATACATTAACCTATGGAAAAAGACACTCCAACCTTGGTAAGGGGAGGAAATACAAAGAAGGGAGAGGGAAGAAACCCCTACTGAATATGCATTAGACATGGTAACGTCAGCATAAGGTATTGTAATAGTGGCATCCCAGCCTAGGGACGGTAGGAGAAGGGGATGTCGTCCTTGGGAGATGCCAGTAGGATGGCCACTGGGTTGATGAAGAAGGTGTTGGTGATGAGGAAGATGATGGCTAACACTTCAGGTTGTTCTGCAGGAGATGGGGTGAGTAGAAGGATGTACTGTCTGTACTCTATCTACCTTGCTGAGTGGGGTGTTTGTGACTGTGCTAAATGTATTAATAAACTACTCCCAATCTACAGGCTGGGGAACTGAGTCACCCAGACATTGAGAGCCACACTTACGAAGGGATTTAGGCACCTAACTGTCTCTTTAGGCACCTCAGTCTACCATTAAGGCACCCCTGAAATCCTCAAAGCCCCCACTCAGCTGCCACCCAGCCCCATTGGTGCCTAAGTCCCTGCTGCTGGGCATGCACAAAGCTGCCGAAGTCCTGACACCGCCCCACTGCTAGCGAGTGGCTCAGAGCTCCAGCGCAAGCCACAGCCCCGGTGCCATTCTCCAGCTACGTGTTCCCCGGCACATAGCTCATCAGCCAGGCCTGGGCCTCAGGTGTGCTCAGCAGGGTGGTGCTCTATGCAAGAGGCAGCGTGGGGGTGGGGGCCTCCAGTGCGGCCCAGAGCCCAGAGCCTAGGTCCTACTCCAAATCAGGCAGCATGGGGCTTCCAACGGGGTCTCCCCTCACCTTGGTGAGTGTCCAACCCCTCAGACTATGGGCTCTTACAGAGGGTTTGCGCTCTCCGAACAAGCTGACCTGGCTTAGGCCCCGAACTCCCCCAAGAGAGCGTTCACATCTGAGCATCCCAAGCAGAGACCGGTGCTTCCCCCAGCCCAGCACCCAAGGCCGAGATCAGTGGGAGTTAGGTGCCTTGGTGCCTTTGTGGATCTGGGCCCTAAGCCCTGTCTCTCTGCTCTGCATTTCACTCCTGGCTGGCTTGGGCAGCTCCCTGCTCAGCTTGCTGGTTTCTGAGAATCCCTTTCTAGGCACCTAAATCTACCCTGCCTTGGACAGGAGCCTGGGCACCGAACTCAGGGCTGAGGACTCCACCAGGCAGCAGGGCATCTAGAGGTCAAGCCCTGCCCTGTCTAAGGAGCTTTGAAAATCTGTCCCAAGTGACGTGGCTGAGGTGTCACAGGGAGACTGCGGCAGAGCCCGGAACTGACCCCAGAACTGCCAAGACCCAGTCCAGTCACACTCCATTAACCAGTCCGCCCTGGCCTTGGCTTTATTCTGCCATTTCCCCGCTCCAACCGTTCTCCCTCTGCCCCCTGCGCAGGGTCCTCATCACACTCAAAGAATTTAATTTTCAGTTTCCGTTTTCAGGAAATTCGCAGTGTTTGTGAAAAAGGGCCTGGGAGTGGCAGGTGTTAAATAAACACCACGGATCAGAGAAAGGTGGAGATGCCCTTTCGTGCCTAACACAGCAGAGCAAGTAGCAATGGAGCAGAGGGGACCGGCATTGGGTACTTCTACTGCAGGTCTGAAGCATGCAAAAGTGAAGCCAGGCCCTGGAACTCTGCCAGGCACCTCGCCCTCGGATGCTGCTGCAGATACAGGAGGGGGAGGCCGGGCAGGGGAGATCACAGGGGGAAGAAGGGCCCCATCTGCACTGCCCCATAGCCCTGTGATGAGCTCGCTCCCGCAGCACTGAGCTCTGTGTTTCCTGGCTTCTCCCTTGTAACTCACAACATCGGCTCCTGCATTTAGTTTGTGAGGGTTTGGGGGCGGGAGGGAAAAACTGGGAACTCACCAATAAATGGCACCGTGAAACGATTCCTGGGTATCTGGGCTGCGTCCAGTAAGTTCCGCCGTGGGGCCCCTCGGCGCTGGCCCCTCCCTTACCCGCCCCAGTGACACATGGGGGGGACGTCACAGAGTGAGCACTTCGGGGCTCTGGATCAGTGCCTCCATTGGAGTAACTGGGGGATTCTCCCAAGCAGGATGATGGAGCCAGGGACCAGCATCTCCTCCCCAACCAGGCTCAACTCACCCTGCCCAGCCCTAAAGAAGCATTGGGACCTGCTCCCTACTTCTGTATAGAATTCAAACCCAGCCCCTGTTCTGCGGGCCACCCAGTCCCTCCATTGCACACATCTGCCCCCCTGTCTGGGGGAGGGGGAGGGATTGTATTATTTTATATTGAATAAATGGGCCCAAAGAGTCAAAGGTGTTACCTGACCCTGTCACTGTCCAACATTAAACATTGTTATACCAGGTTCGGGGTTTGGTGTATAGAGATCTCAGCCTGCTTAGTGCCATGGCAAACACGGTGTCAAAGTCATGCCAAAGGTGAGAAACGTATTAACTGAAACACACAGAAGGAAAAGAAAACAAAGCAAAAATGTTGAAACTGGAATTGAGTGATTGTCTAAAAAAAAACAATCAAAACCTACAGGAGTCTCATTTAGAACTAGGTGAATACTGGTGAAAGTCTCTTATTCTTTCAAACAGTCTGTCTTGGTGGGAAGAAAGGGTTAGTTCTGTTGTTCCATTCTGAGTTGGGAGGGACAGTCAGTTTCCTGCGTTACACAAAAGAGACAGACACAGAAGGGAGACACAGAAGGGAGAGACGAGATGGGATAGTGAAGATGGGGAAATACGGCTTTTGTTGGGTTCTCAGGATACAGGGCGGCTCATCAGTCCTGGACGGACTCTTTGGGCTGGCAGATCAGCCATGACAGCGGTTGCTTTGGTCCCTGGCTCACCTCCTTGAACAGGGTCATCATCTGGTTTGTTTGGTCCTGTCCCTCTCCTTCACTGGTCATTCTCAGGCCAGGCCGAGCTGGATGGGCCGTCTCATCTCGCTGTACTGGTTCTGTGCAGTCCACTTGGTTTCAGGATCAGGTGAAAAGCCAAAAGAGAGAGAGAGAGATGAGAGGAGGGAGATAGTGGAGGGTGGAAAGGAACACCAAAGGCAGGGGAAGACGCAGCAGGATCTCACACGTATTAGGTATTTATACTGAACCTGTGATTGAGTGATAACAACAAAACAAACTTAATTAAAATCTTTCCCCTTTTGGAGGCAAATTATCAGTCTTTTATTTATTTATTTATTTTTCCTTTATTGGGGGGGTGGGATAGCTCAGTGGTTTGCACATTGGCCTGCTAAACCCAGGGTGGTGAGTTCAATCCTTCAGGGGGCAATTTAGGGATCTGGGGCAAAAATCTGCCAGGGACAGTACTTAGTCCTGCTGTGAAGGCAGGGGACTGGACTCAATGACCTTTCAAGGTCCCTTCCAGCTCTATGAGATAATGTATATCTCCATATATTATTAAAACAACAAGGAGTCTGGTGGCACCTTAAAGACTAACAGATTTATTTGGGCATAAACTTTCGTGGGTAAAAACCTCACTTCTTCAGATGCATAGAGTGAAAGTTACAGATGCAGGCATTATATACACATACATTATACCTAATACCTATACACACACACACACACACACATTCACACACACACACATCCATCAGATGTTCTGCAGCTGCTGCATAGTTACCAGTCCTGCTTGAGTCTGTGGCTTGAGCTTGCAGCTTGGGTTCATAGCTTGTGGCGGCTAACTGGCCAGGAAAGCCGGGCACAAGGACGAGCTGGGTCTCTGTTGGGCATGCACCGATGCCCTTCCATGTTGGCAGCAGAATGTTACCCTCCTCCAAAGTTTTCCATCTCACCCATCCTTTTTGTAGGCTTTAGTTTGAATCCAGAGTCTATAGGTCTTGCTGTGTCAGGCTGGCTCTGGGTTTGGTGATTGATCACCCGTCAATTGCAGAACTGACTTTCAGCCTCGGACCTGGCTTTGATCTTTCTTCGATTGTACCTTTTCTTTTTAGGGTGGATTCTTCTTACTTTGTTAGGGCTCTTGTCTGCATCTTCAGCCATTGGTGTTTGAACTCTATTTAATCAGGACAGGCTGGGGCTGGAGGTTGATTCCATCATCCATACATACCTCATTCACACAGCTAAACTAAACTAATAAGATTACAGCAGGGTTTGCAAAAATGAAGGTTGCAGCAAGCCCTTACAAAATGGAGTAAGCGTTTTAAAATGGGGTTTGAATTACAATATGGCAAACAGTGAACAGAAGTTACAATATAGACAAGTGTAGTGGATGGCAAACAGTGAACAGAAGTTACACTGTAGGCAAGTGTAATAAATGGTGAACAGAAATTACAATACTGAAACAGTGCAAGTCTAAGGGTACGTCTATACTTACCTCCGGGTCCGGCGGTAAGCAATCGATCTTCTGGGATCGATTTATCGCGTCTTGTTTAGACCTGATAAATCGATCCCGGATCGATCCCGGAAGTGCTCGCCGTCGACGCCAGTATCCTGCTCCACGAGAGGAGTATGCGGAGTCGACGGGGGAGCCTGCCTGCCGCATCTGGACCCGCGATAAGTTAGAACTAAGATACTTCGACTTCAGCTACGTTATTCACGTAGCTGAAGTTGCGTATCTTAGTTCGAAGTGGGGGCTTAGTGTGGACCAGCCCTCAGTGGTTTAAGCAGGAATTGGATTGATAGTGAAACTTACAAAGGCAGCTGACCCAACAGCTATGGCTCTTAACAAGCATCTTAATTGTCAATTAGCCAGTTATTGGGGTAACCGGTTTTATGAATGAATGTTGTTTCATTCATAAAACTTTACTTATGAAGTTACATTAATAAAGTGAACAATTAAAAACAATTTCATTCATCAGTTCTACAATAGGACAGGAGAAAAGAAACAGGGGGCAGAAAGTAACACAACAAGGGAAGAGAAAACAATACAGGAACGTATGTGCCTGTGTAATGCTGGCAATAAGATATCCCCACATATGTCCTGGGGACTGGAGGACATGATGATGTGATGATTTTCAGGATCCACAGGTAAAAACAAAGTTCCTTAAAC